>NC_068359.1:127219257-127244257 GCF_020536995.1 Dreissena polymorpha | reverse complement strand
CGGGAGACGTGTACAGTTTCGCCGTCATTCTGTACGAGATGTGCACGCGAGCCGAGCCGTTCACCGAGGAATCTTGGTACACATCAGTCAGCGGTACGTGCGAGTTCAGTCCTATGGCTAAATTCTCCATTTAAACCTGTCAGATGTGTTAATTTAATTTTCATAAGTAGGCGAAGACTGTGCAATTTCTTAACACCGCACAGACTGTGCAATGTCCATAGCTGTGTCGCGAAGGTGCGATGTTTATTTCTACCATGGCGATAATGTTATCACTTAGCCGTGAATATGCCATCCTTCTTACCCCACAGGGACTTTACAATGTATGTAATTTCGTCGCGATTATGCAATTTAACACCGCCGCAGACATGCAACGATAATAACTGCGCCGCGACTGTACAATGGTAGTTACTCTGCCGCGACAAAACAACGATATGAAGTCCGCCGCGACTATACAATGTTCTTACCTCCGACGCGACAATCTGAAGTTCAGCCTTGACAATTAAACGTTCATAACTCTGAACTCAACATATTATTTTAATAACCCCAGCAATGCACTGTTCATATACTCCGCCCTGTCTTTTTAATTTATAGACACCGTGGAAATGATCAAGAATTGCGGCATCAAGCCTTGCCGGCCGATATTGAACGAGCACGAGCATATACCGGAAGTAGTTCAACTTGCTAACCAGTGCTGGGAAGAACTTCCGTCGGACAGACCAACGTTCCAGAATGTGAGGAAATTTCTGAAGAAAATAAGAATGACGAGGTACGCGGCGAAGTTTGTACATATTCAACCACTATGTAAATTTAAAGATGAGATCATATTTACCTTTTCACGCTGGTAATTTTCTTTTATGCAATTTTGTTTGAAAACGCATCCATCGCTGTTCTTATTCTGGAAAGCAAGTCATTTATTCTTAGATTAAATAGCGCTTCCAAATTACACATCAATACTTACTATTTCGCTATATTTATGATAAGCGTCTAATGTGTCATTCATCATAGAAACAATGGTGAGTCAAAGAACGTTCTGGACGTGCTGCTACAGCGTATGGAGCAATATGCCAACAACCTGGAGGGCATGGTGGAGGAGAAGACACAGGCGTTCCTAGAGGAGAAGAAACGATCAGAGGAGCTGCTATATAAGGTCCTGCCAAGGTGAGGCCACTTGAACTTTGACACTGCGGGGAATCACGTGATCACAAAAGTACATCGTACGCACAAAATGGCGGAAAAAGCTCTCGCTTAATGACGAACATCAAGGTATTCTCATATTTTATAACATCTAAATTAAAGATAACTATGCGCAAAGTACCCGCTTAGTCTCCTTTTGTACTCTGGTTATTGTCGTTTTTCTTAGATTTCTGTAGTTTTCTCAAACATTCAGACACAATAAACGATGAAAATTGTACATCGTCTGAACATTCTTTATTTTGACGCGTTTGCTATTCAAGACGGCTAACAACGAAATAAATACAACAGTGTTTGCTTTCTAACATGCTTAGAATATTTCGTAAAAGGTTTTCCACGTTGTTTAAGCTTTTTTAGATCTGTGGCGAGTACTTTGGAAATTAGTACATCGTCTGAATATTTATATAAAAGCATGACAATAATGTAATAGGAGGTATGTTATTTGGACGAAAATCCTTGGCTTTTCAAATATTTATATTTAAAGAGACCAAATGTAGTTTGCAGTAAAACTTAACTGAACTTAACATTTCTATTTACATACTTGGCGCATGTGACATTTCTGTTTACATACTTGGCGCATGTGAGAACTTATTAAAAATATAATGCTCGGCTCGAAACAGTGGCAGCTCTGAGCTTGCGGTGATTTTGCCAAGCTTCAATAATATAGGTATTATATAATATTAAATGTAAATGTTAGTCTGAATTACATATATGTGTTAATCGATATATAATTATTTTTGTGAAGATAAAATATTGATGTCATAAAATAAATTGGTATAATTAGATGTCTGTTATATATAGCTGTGTTGTTATTTCAGAATACGCCAAAGTCAAGTCTATCGCTTCATCGCTTGAAGAGAAAGCGCTTGAAAACATCGCAAACAATACGATTAGTTACACCAACATGCATTTCGTCAACTGCATGTCACACTGGAGTTTGTCTGCAACAAATTACACCTGTGCTAACGCCCATTAAGTCACCATTTCGTTCACCATTGTATAAAGTATCTCCGCCCAAAAAGCGAGCAAAGAAAAGCATTTCTGCAAGGGCTCTTTTTGAGCAGCAGCCATCTTGTGAAAAATATGCCGTGGCATTCATGACGCTACTGAATCAGATTTTCTTCTTAACATTAACAATGGATCAGTCAAAACGAAAAGCGCACAGTTAAGTGGAATCGATATCGTGTGAATCTCAAAGCTATGAGAATACTACAACACAAGCAGACAATTTGACGAGATACATATTCGTAAAATAGTCTGTACTAATGTATTTAAGATATGAAATAGTTGCATTTCTACATCTCAAATATTAACTCTTATCAGATTCTACCACCTCCTTTGAATACCAATTTTATGAATTGTTATAGACTTTCCGAATGCTTTAAGAATGCTTTGTGCTATTTATGCAAAATACAAATTATGTTAATGTTATGTCATTAAATAAAGTTTAATGTTAATAAAGAAGTCATTGTGACCTAGTGTTATTTTTTATATGCAACATCATATAGAGGCCCTCGAATACATGTATGTGTTATTTAATCTTGACTGGGATCGTAAGAAGTTGCCACACGCAGGAAGTAAAATGTTTTATTGAAGCTAAATAACTGATAAAATAACTTCCTACCGGACATGTGCCCAATTTGATGGAGGGGGGGGGGGGGCAGATAAAAGACATTAGCAAAAAACAGCAAATACACTTTACAAAAGTTATGCTGCTTCAAGAGAAATCTACTGGATTAAAGCATTTTGAGGACTATTATATTTATTATATATTTTATATCTATTATACCCGGTACATGAATGTCTTCCTATCAGAATATACTGCTGTCGATAGCCTAGCGCAATGTTGAAATTATGCATTTGTACACTTCAGCATGTGGTGCATTACAACTAGTGTTTTGCGTATTTTCTTCATTGTAAGATATAAGTTCCAATAGACAACATCAGTGCAGCAATATTTTTTTTAAAGATAGTGTTAACAAGGTTTTGCTATAGCCATGCACGATAAACTGGCCCGCTTCCTAGTGGTCATGTTTTTCAAATGTTCGAACCAAGTTTCATGAAGATTGAAGTATAAATGTGTCTTCTAGAGTGTAAAAAAGGTTTTACTATAGCCATGTGAGCAAATATGCCCCCTTGGCGGCCATCTTTTTCAACGAACCTTAACCATTTTCAAAGAAAGCTGATATATCATTAAGACATACGTTGTTACCATGTTTCAAGAAGATTGAACGATAAATGTGAATTCTAGTGTTAACAATATTTTTCTTCATTTTGACCAAGTGACCTAGGTTTTGACCTGGTGTGACCAAGTTTTGAACACGACAAAGATATCACTGGGTCAACTTTTCTTACCAAGTTTCATGACAATCAAGCAATAAATGTTACCTATAGAGTGCTACCAAGGAAAAAGGTTGACGACGCATAAAAGACAAATGATGATGCTAAAAGAACACCATGAGCACCTTGTGCTCAAGTGAGCTAAAGATAAGAAACTAAACATCATATGTTTTATGTAACAAATGCAATTTTTATTTGCACTAAACTAAATTTCCAGTGCTTTGTATTGGTTATGCCATAGTCAGAGAGGTAAAGATTATGCTCATATACAGTACATAGATTGGCATGTTCACAAATTCAAATATATGACTGTTAAATAAATTCTTTATCACAGTCATTCTCAAGATTTATTAAAGTCATATCACGGTGATAATTTTCTCATCAATCCCTTGAGCGGTTCGGCTGTTTGGGGGAATGAGAGGCAACAATACAGAAATCCTTCTCCAGTCAGGTCTGTTGTGTGTTGCTTAGAGTACTTCATCCATTGAAAGGGATGTCCACTCTTACATTATTCAACCAGCTTTTCTTCTGACGGCCTTGGCGTCGACCTCCCTATAACGTGCCCTGGAAAACAGTCTTGCACAGAGATTCGTGCCCGGTGACGTTTCCAAATCAAGCTAGCTGTACCTAAGCACACATATTCGTGGTCATGGTAGTGCATTTATACAATTGCCCTTACTGAAGCTTGTTTCATTCCGTTCACTGCTGTCTATTTCTTAATATGAAACAATCAAAAGCAATCCAGTGTAATTTGTCCACTTCATATTGAGGGCTTAATTTATTTGCCCATCGATTTGTAGAGAGACCTTTGCCGGAATCGATTTGCTGTTGGCATACATGGTAAAGTCTTCTTGGACCTTGTGTAGTACAATCTGATCTCAGTTCTGAAATTTAAATATAATAGCATACAGTTGACAATATAACAGCAAATACATTTTTAACTCATTGAATAAACACACATTCACAGATGGGCATGAAGGATTTCTTTGCCTATTGATTTTTGTAGTAAAATTAAAAGAATACTAGCGTTATAAATAAAGTTATTGGCTGATCACAGATGTTATTACAATTTTATTATCATAAACATCGCATTAAAAGTAAAAACAGAAGCAGTTCAGATGATGTACTAAAAACCGCTCAGACGATGTACTCAAACAAAAAACTTTCAGACGATGTACTATTTTCCAAATCCCTCGCCACAAATCTAAAAAAGCTTAAACAACGTGGAAAACCTTGTACGAAATATTCTAAGCATGTTAGAAAGCAAAAACTGTTGTATTTATTTGTTTGTTTCTCATTTTGAATAGCAAACGCTTCAAAATAAAGTATGTTCAGACGATGTACAATTTTCATCGTTTATTGTGCCTGAATGTTTGAGAAAACTACAAAAATCTAAGAAAAACGACAATTACCAGAATACATAAGGAGACTAAGCGGGTACTTTGCGCATAGTTATCATTAATTTAGATATTATAAAATATGAGAATACCTTGATGTTCGTCATTAAGCGAGAGCTTTTTCTGCCATTTTGTGCGTACGATGTACTTTTGTGATCACGTGATTCCCCGCAGTGTTGATTTAGGTTTTTAGGAGGTGGTGTGTAAGAATGAGAGACATAATTTCTCTATGTCGCTCATATTAGTGTAAAGTTTTGTATTGTTGTCAAAAAGAGTAACAAGTTACCTAAGATGTTTTGTCGTGGAGAAAACACTGGCCACCCTGCAGGAGAGAAACATTTAAAAGAATTGTTGTATATGGTCATGCCAAGATGAGAACTGTCTGATATTTATTGGACATGTGTTTTAGACATTTACCATATAAACCGGCGGGTTTTGACTTAAACACTGTTAAGCCTTTCAATAATCAGGACCTTAAACGTAAGGCGAATTACTATATACGTTAAATATTCTAAAACCTCCTTGTTAATGACGTTCGTTTCTAAATAATATAACACAGTTCTTGAACAGTATGTGTACTTTTACAATATTTAAATACCATAGTATAACCCTTCATAAATATCAAAACCTAAATGTGTTATTGCTTTCAAGCGTGCAGTATATTGGTCATCTTCATGAAGCTTAAATCAAAATTAATTATAAAATATTAATGAACATGTTACATGACCACAAATAACATATATGTTAACATGTGTTTGAAATCTATGGATGTATTTATATCAACATGACGTGTTTAATAAAATAATACAAAAATATAACTAAAGAAAAAAATGACAAATGTCTTAATTCGAGCGTCCCTTTCGTTTGCAGAAGTGTGGCGGATCAACTGCGAATGGGACATTCTGTATACCCAGAAGCCTTCGAGTGTGTTACCATCTACTTCAGTGATATCGTCGGATTTACAACCATCTCCGCAGACAGTACGCCCTTTCAGGTAATGCATACGTAAAATTGTAAATCGATATTAAAGACAGGTATTTCTAACTAATGTCGCTTAAAGAATGCTTAACATGTGGATGATTCAGATATACCTAGAAAGAAAACAGCTCTGAAAAACAGATTTCGGCGTCTGTCAAAATTATTTGGCACGCAATATACCTTAATTACGTAAGGATAACATTATTTAAAACGAGATAACTTACATAATTAATAAGAATAGCACATATTATTGATAGCACTTAGTGCAAATGAACGCTCCTGACAAAAACATGTACATGTATGTATAAGATTCTTTAATAAATATATGTGTCTAAACTGCAATATTTTATGTATCATTTATGGTTGTTTATTGAGAATTATTTAATAAACATATATAATTTATTAAGCAGAGTCGCATCTAAAACGCGTCTGTTCAAAAAACGGACTTGTATAAATATTTCACATATTTAAGGCAATTTCATGCAATTAAAGTTGACAACTCACCTAAGCGAACAATTACACGGTCAGTTAAACGTAACACTTATTAGCCAAAATAAAGAGGTTATTCGTTCGCAATAACATTTCACCACTCTTTAGATTTGTACCAGGCTCATTTAAGAAAAGTGAACACATTTAACAAAATATAATGAGCAAATATAAAACAGAGTTATATATACGAATTGTGTATTTGGTCCAAAATATTTAAAAAATGGGTATGAAGTAAACAATCCTGCCTCAATACTTCAAAGCCGCTACATGAAGAATTCTGATACTGATACAATTTAACTGTTTGTCAGAGGCATCATGTACTTAAGTATGGTCTATTGAATACGACAAGAATGGCCTTCCATACACTGGTCTATCTTTAATTAAGAGGTGAATGGAAAATGATTTATGTTGAGACATAGCTTCATTTGATGAACACTAATCTAATTAAATTTAAATTTTGCCATTTAGGGTCAAGCTCAGAACACTTATTATTAAAACAATAGTAAACCATGTCAAGAGAAAAGGGGTTATTTGAATGATTTTCACTCATCTAAAAACGGGAGCTATTGTGTTGGAGGAAATAACTCACATAAGTGAAGGCAATGTTAGCAATTATTCACTCGGATCATTAAACGGTAAAGTTTTCGAACATTATTCGGTATTAATGTCAAAGTCAAAAGTAAGACACCTCCGCAAAATCGTATACACTTTCGCAAGACTTGTAAGTAAATTGGGCAGGATTGCTGGGTAAAACTGTGATACCGCACATAATGCAACATCAACCTCTGAAGCAATAAATACTTTTCGAAATTCACACACACGATTGTTATTTATATTGTTGCTGAAATAACTTCTCATAGATCCGTTGTTTTAAACGTACTACGAGCTAATTAATACAGCGTACAATTTAGAAAGCCATGTTAAGTTATAATACTGTGACGTCATTTATAATAATGGGGCTAATTAGTATAAAGAGACGTCAATTATAGGAGATGTACGTTAAATGTTTAGCTGTTTAAACGAAATTTGACACGCACAGCATTTGTTAATATAATCACTCTATCAATAGAAGATAATGAAATGATGGACATGTTACTCAGTCATCCCTTTTTTAATTGTTTTACATGCATAGTATACAAATAAATTCAACACATGGTTGTCTTAGTCCTTATTTAAACATGCTTTCGACTTCCTCAATGAATGATATAATGTCATAATGCAGTGATACTTTGATCACAAAGTGTCCTTTTCACATGTCAACTCGGAATAGGTTTGAGCTTTTGCATACGATGGAACGATTTCGGGTTAGGAACGAATCCTTCTATAGTAAACACTAGAAAGCTTTTTCGTAATACAATCCTTAAATCATTTCTTTGCCTCTAAAAAGAAATAAATAGTCTGCTTTAAAAATCATTCACAAGCATGCATTTTTGGTATTAAATACAATTGTACTTGTGAAGTGGACGCGTAGGATGACAACTTTTTAAAAGACTGCCAATCATCATGGCATCCAAGAGAGACCAAGAAGAATCATCATAATTGTAATAGGCGACCAGTATCAGCAGTGTCAACTGAGGATATGAGGAGCTCATTGGAAAAGCAAGCGATTTGGCAAGATAAATGAAATTGGTGTGGGATTCGCCGACCTGTGCGCAAACAATAATCTTGTCATCTGTGGAAGTGTTTTCCAACCAAAAAGGATTCAAGAGGGAACTTGAGTGTCACCAGACCTGTCAACGTAAAATCAGATCGACCACCTGTGCATCGTGAGGAAGTTTCGTCGCTCTGTTCAGGATGTCAGCATCAGGCGAGAAACAGAAGTTGCTTTGGACCATCATCTCCTTGTCGACCGATTGAACTGAGACTGATAAAGAATTGGGCACAGGGTCTAGACAACACCTTCGTTACAAAACAACACTGAAACACCAAGAAGCAAGACAAATTCAAGGTTACTCTTTCCAACAAGTTCCAGAATCCTAGAAGAAACTATATAGCAGAAGTTGTAGAAAGTGAACGAAGCTGTGACCTCAACAGGCGAGGAAGTACTTTCCCCCCAGTCTTACACCCACGTTGAGTGGAAATCATTAGAAACGCTAGGGAAAATTAAAGAAAGAAGAGAACAGAAAGCAAGTTTAAACAACAGCAGAACAAGATCGGTTAAAGCAAAACCGTAATAAGAGTACGTAGAAACAAAAACGAAGCAGCAGAGGCAGCCCACCAGTTCATAACCTGTACTCAATCACCGAGAGAATCTCAACAGGCCAGATCAGGCGAACCCATCGGCGATACCGTCAACTACAAGCAATTAGCCAATCAAGTGCTGCGCATCCATGAAGAAAGAGATCAAGCAAATGCTGAACGGCAAGTCTTCAGGACATGACAGTACAGCGACAACATGCCGGAACAATCGCTGCTATGACCTCACCCCTTTACGTTAACTTTATCAACAATGAGAAGGCGTTTACCATCGCTTACCGAAAGTCCCTCTGGAAACTACTGAGGCGATACGGAGTGCCAAAATGATCACCAACAACATCATCTTTTATAGGGATGACTACCATCATCGTTCATGGCAGAAGCTCACCGACGCATTTGAAGTTATTAGCAGAGTAAAGCAATGCTGCTTACTCTTACCTGTCTTGTTCCTGGGTTGCAAAGACGTCGACGGACAAGGAGCGAATAGGGATTCGATTGACACTTTTAAAGAAGTTGGACTACCTCGACTTTACCGACAAATCGGCTCTTCTCACCAATCAACAGATGCAGGAAACGACAAATATCGTTTCGGACAGCTCAGCTAGACTGGGCCTCGCCATCAAAAGAGAGAAGATCAGGGTGTTCACAACCAAAGCATCCAACAAAACACCCATTACAGTCCAATGCGAGGCCTTGAAAGAGGTGGAAAAATAGCCTATCTCGGCAGCATCATGGACAACCATGTAGGAACGAATACAGACATCCGAACCCGCATCAGTAAAGCACGATCAAACCTTCCATAAGTTGAATCACCAAGATCAGGCTCATCAAAACCACCGTGTATGCAATGCTACTCAATGAAGCAGATGCCTGGAGATAAACAGTCACCACAATGAAGAAATGACAGGTTTTCATCAACATCTGCCCCAAAAAGATCATCAGGATCCGCTGGCCAGACAAGATCATCAACAAAGACTTATAGAGAAGAAAAAATGAGCCCGTTGAAAAAGAGATCCTTTAGAGACGTAAGACATTAATTGGCGACACCCTTGATAGGTCTGCATTCTATACAACAAGAAAATATCTAACCTGAATACCTCAAGGAAAAAGGATGACTTGGGGGTCCAGAAACACTTGGCGCCGAGACCTAGATACAGATTCCAAGCATATAGGCAAGTTAAGGGGCTGGATAGACTCGTCCAAAGTCGAGACGCCAGGAGGAAGCTGGTCGGCAGCTTCGACGGCATAACAGGCGGCGATGGACAAGAATAATTTAAATGGAAACATGGACATATTACACAAACAAAAGCTAAACTTGCAGACCATGAAATACTAAAAATTAGGGTTGCAAGAGGTTTCAAAAAAACATTAACCGGTTAACCTTTTGCCGTAACCGGTTATTAACCGGTTAACCGAAAAACCTGTAGTATAAAAAAGGTAAGTATGCATTAAACATGTCATACCGCTCGAACACTACATAGAAACGAAAGTTATTTGAGATCGCATGCGTTGATAACATTTCATTTTCTAAATAATGTATTCTAACATTTATTTCAATAATTGTGTAATTGTTGTTTTTTTGTTTTGTATTTATTGTTCCTGCGTAAACGCATATAAGATAACAATTTTAAGAACTACGCAATGTTCATTTGTACGTGTCATTAATTTACTTTTTTGGGGGCGCTTATATTACGTTCGGGTCCTATTGCTCACAATAATCATGTGTTTCTTTGTTCATCCTGTTTAAATTTTTTAAGTTAACTTAACATAATATGAAAATTATTTTAAATAATTGTTTAAACTTGTGCAACACTAGCCCACAGTTCAAACAAATCAGCAAACACGCATGTATAGGCAGAACATTCACAACACAACAGTTTTCATTTGTTCAAGAAAATTACTCTGTTCACTAGCTTGTGGCTAATTATTTAAATTTTAAGATAATTTTTTTATTGATATTTATTAATTTAATGATGTTTATAAATTGCTTCCTTCAATAAAACTTGCCTCAGACGGTAGTGGTGGAAATGTTGGTGACGTTAATTACTTGTAGTTGCATTAAATTATGATAAAACAAACACGACTTTAACTAGACAAGTTTTTAACTACGAATGCAAATCTTGATTAACACCTATTTACCATTGTTCTTAAGCGCACAGCTGTAAATACGCACAGAAGCAATACTTGCTAATAAACATTCAGGCACTGCTTGTATTGCTACTATTTAGGTTGTCTACTTTAAGTACTGCAGATGATGTTATTGGATATTTGTTAGTGTTTTTGTTTTTTATTTCAGGTCGTTGATTTGCTTAATGACCTATACACATGTTTCGATGCCATTATTGATAACTACGACGTATACAAGGTAAGGTAAAAGGTGTATCAATATATGCTTAAAATGGATATACGTTATGGTAGACATTTTATTGCATTACACAATAACGCTACACTTCACTGACAGGTTGAAACCATCGGCGACGCTTACATGGTGGTCTCCGGACTCCCTGAACGCAACGGTAACGAGCATGTGAGACAGATTGCTCGGATGTCTCTGGACATAGTCCACAGTGTGCGCCAGTTTGTGATTCGTCATAAACCGGAAGAACCGCTAAGGGCGCGTATTGGATTACAC
Organism: Dreissena polymorpha; assembly: GCF_020536995.1. Classification (NCBI taxonomy): domain Eukaryota; kingdom Metazoa; phylum Mollusca; class Bivalvia; order Myida; family Dreissenidae; genus Dreissena; species Dreissena polymorpha. The sequence continues at coordinate 127,233,034 of NC_068359.1, read as the reverse complement.
TCAGGTTTGTATTAAAGTTCAGTGTTTTGAACGTGTCCAGCCAAATCTTCCGGTTGAATTAATGCGTTCAGCTATTTGCTTGGGTACTTATTTCAAAGATTTCGTCTACAAGAAAATATGCCATGTAAAGAATCAATTTACTTGTGATATTTGTATAAAGCTTACATCACTGCCTTCCGGGTTCTATTTGTGTATGTGAAATTTCATTGCGTACAAAATACATTCAGGTTTCTTATTTTTTGTTGTTGATACAGATTAATGAAGAAAACGATTGAGAAATTACATTCTTAGTCAAATAGTGAACGTCTTGCATTTGGTTTGCTTTAAGCCAATTAGGACAAAGTCTAGTCAACGGCGAAATCGGTAACGAGAGAGTAAGACCGGCTTAAATTCATTTTTACAACAACATGATATAAAGCTCTTTAGTGATGTGTAACCTCTCGACTAGGCCCTGTCTGCGCAGGCGTGGTCGGACGGAAGATGCCGAGGTACTGTCTATTTGGGGACACAGTGAACACCGCCAGTCGCATGGAGTCCAACGGAGAAGGTCGGTTTAAATAGATTGATCAACTGTATACAGTTTTAAAAAATCAACATCGGTCGTCACATCGATCCAATTAATCAAAGTGATTTAATTTCCAACACGTCTCATTTCTATTTCCCCACTCCATTTTTTCGCACAGGATTTATATGTAGTCTAGATGCGTGCGTTTTTTCCTATTACTATTGCTCTCAAACGAAAAGCAAAATATGCAATCGTATTGCCTTTGTTGTTTATGCAAGTTTCAAACTGCAAGTAATCATATCAGCCTATTAAAAACATAACTAGTTTTAGCGCTATTAGTCAGAATCAATTATTGTTTCACCTGTATAATAATCTAACATCACGTATTCCCTCTTTCTATACATGTATTTCTTAATTTTATGTTTTATGTTCGTTCACGTTTTTACATGAATGCCATCATTCCATCCACTGAAAAGTTGTTTTTTAGAGGCTATTTCCTAGGAGATTGCGATGTAGTGTTTAACGTTCAAACATGAAAATCAAATGTTACGGTCACTGCATCCAGGAGATAAAATAATTAACATCAAAATTAATGAATTATTTCATTTTTCCACGCATTGCAACTATTGATTTCGCTACGTAAATTGCATACTAAAAAGCGTTTGATATAAGCAGATGTTATATTCTTTTTTCGAACAAGAAAGTGACTGATATGTTAGCATGTAACTGCCCATGGGATAATAGTATGCGATCACATACACTTTATTCCGAATTTAGTGTCATGAAATTTTTTAGTATGTGTACATAATTATGTTTCTATATATCTAAACAATTTTAATACAAACAAGCTGGTTATCTTAAATGTTTCATGCTGCTTCGCAAACATAAATAAGTTTTATTCAACTTATACAACTTTATACAACTTATTTTATTAATTCTCTTATTATATACTTTTCTTTGTGTCTATACAGCCCTGAAAATACACATTAGTGAGGCAACTATGGGACTTCTTTTGCCATTTGCCACGTTCACAATAGAAGAGCGGGGAATAATCGATGTCAAGGTAACATATAACCTTCGAATATGTATTTGATCTATTTAATCGCATACATATTTACATGCATTGCCCATTCGAGGTCTTTAACGCGAATTGTAAAGTAAAGAAAACATTTCTCTCCACGGTTGTTTTTTTTTACTAATAAATGACATTTAAGCGTTGTAATGAGCAACAATTAAATAACGAATTCGTCAATTGGAGTTATAAGCACGTTTGACAATTTTTAATTAGCAGACAAATCAAACAAGTTTAGTTTCTTGACCTGACAGCAGATTGTACAAGAAGAGTATGTTTTGCTTCATGGTTCTGAAGAACATTATTTTATAGTTTGGTTGTGGAATATATTATCTAAGATGATTGAACGAATAAATGAATCAACGAACAAACGAACCATTATATTAATATTTCTGCTCTTCACCAAATTTCCATCTGCAATATTAATGTTTGGCACTTCAGTTCACTTACATTCATGACAACGCTCTATGTGTTGCTCGTAAAATGTTATCTCTATTCTATATTTGTTTTAGGGAAAGGAACGAATGCGAACTTACTGGCTTGTGGACCAGCTGAATACTCAGGGGAAGTAACACATGCAGTTGAAAACGTTAACTCCGCTCAGAGGCTACATCCCATATTGGTTATTTTCAAGTAAATTCATTCCGAGAGTAGGATTGACACCTCAATAACATTCTTATGAGGCTGTTCAAATTTTCGGGACATTAAGATAGTACCGGGGTATTTACAATTTTTCAAAGAAATCAAAGTACAAACATAAATCTGAAACACTTAACTGAATGACCTTAATCGGGTTGGGTTTGATGATTGGCCGATTTAGAGCTGACTTCGAACCAATCCATGAAAATGTTAATGAAAATCGTGCTAAATAACGCAATAAACAGCGCACGATAACACCGTGTGAGGAGTTTCACGCGCTTATTTAACTGTTATTTCCAAGGATCTTACCACTGCAACACATTATGAGACATCAGTTCTACGTGTAGGCGCATGCCTATCTGTATTTGTTCGTTATTATAAGTCCGTATTGTGTGTGGATATCTTTATTATTGATATAAAAATATATAGAGTCATAGTAAAATGCTGAAATTTAAATCTTTTATAGAACACAATATGTGTGTATTCACGAGCAAAAACTATACGAATCAATGCGGTCAATAATTTTCATAAACAAGAAACCAGATATATATGTTTATCTTTATTTTGTAAGTATATAAATACATATTGCAAAACAAATATTATATTTTATACAAAAACCAGAAAACACCATTATTTATTTTAAACAAATAATGAAATAAAACATATATTCAATCGCTCTAATATGGCTTACTAAAGTGTTTTTCACTTTAATGCATTCTCGCCTTCCTAGCGTCCCACAATTGGATCATCCTTCCGCCTGACTCCCGCCTCTAGGGTCATACATCCAATATTGTCGTCTGACGTGGGGTCGTCCTTGATCTTCATCGTTACCCTGTAGTCTCCCTGATAATAAAACGGGGATTGTTCTATCAAATGCTTTAAGTTAATAGATGATTGGGATATAATATCATGGCGACATCTATTCACGTTGAAAATTGGAAGGTTTTTTTCTTGTGTAAACTATAATCATGAAATAATCTAGCAAGTTTTTAGGGCGTCAAAGATGATATATAAAGTCGTTATTTCTAGTTTGAGCTTACATTTATATTGTCCAAATGATTGAAATTTAATCAATGCAATACATTATTAGGCGTATGTATGTAATGTTCATATCTTTACTTATGTTCTTTTAATACTTGTATCCTTAATAAATGGAATAACATGCGCATTATCAAACAAAAAGCGCAGAATATAATTTCTAGGTCCTTAACTGTTCTTCATAATTATCTAATTAACATACGCGATACTTATGATAACATAATTATAATATTCGTCCCGCGAAAGCTTAAGGGTCATTTTAAAAATTTGCACAAAGAAGGAATATAAGCCATTCGAAGCTCTCAATGGTACAGCACGTAATTGTACTTACGCTGGCAATGGCCGCAAGAGCGCCTGGTATCGGCTGCAGTTGGATGCGCTCGTTGTGCAGGATAATGGTTTCTGGTTGGATTGGGCAGGTGCCTTGGTGACCGAGCGCAGTAAGGAGAAGCTTGTCGATCTGCAGCCCCAAGTCGGTTGACACCACTGAGGAACCGTTGCGGATTCTTGGCAAGATACTGCACGCGTCGATGTTTTTGCTGTAAAGACAGAAAGAAAAACAAAATGACGTGTTATCTTTAGTATATGTCACACTTCGCGACTAATGGCCTGTTCTAATTATATACCGCGTACTTATTTATGAAAAGGTAATCTGTTCCCTTCGATTAAACTAGTTCATGAAAAGGCAACCGATCATATCAGAACACGCACCGTTAGAGATTCGGACATTTGATCTTGCACCCGTAAGCGAAATAACCTCTATCCCAAAACAAACAGTTATTATGATGTGCATTGTCTCAACGCCCGGGCAGTTGTATGTTTAATGCGCTTATGAATGTAAGCTTGTGAGCTTTAGCAAATTGACATGCAGTTATTTTTGCCCACCATATTAGCACAAATTAGTTAACTAAATAATACTCAGAGAAAGCTGTACTGAGCGAAGTGGTATTATATGAAGCATGTGTAATTAACACATATTTCTAGGAACATGACCTTGCCTGACACATACATTAAGTTATTGTTGTCTAACGTTTCTATCAGACAATTGCAACATACTCGTGAAAGAACAGACCCATGCAAACCGTGTATCTACATGAGAATTTAAGATTGACAAAAAACGCGCTTCTTATCTGTGTTAAGAAATCGACGAACGGCATGAGAATTTGCTATCATTGTTTGATTTGATTACTGGGCCACCATTCATTTTCATGCTTTATGAGTACTTAAGTTTAAACCGTCTTCTGGCACGTTCTTTGTCAATACAGAGACCGACATTAAATACAATACATATGATGAGGAAAAGGCAGGGTTCGTACAGATAGAAGGTCATTGGTGGTTATTAGAGCAGGCGGTGACGATCTGCAAAGTCGATCTGACCACGTGTCAATTAAAATGAGAAGAATCTTATAAGCGGACGTATGACGCACAAAAATGCACGTGAACGCGCACAAAATCAAATCACAAACACAAATATAAATGCAGAGACATATAGATAAACGGACATACCAACATATTATTATATAAGGCGTTTACAGTCCACAAAGTGAACGCTAACTATAGATCCTTAACTACTTAGCAACCAGATTTCCTTTCCGTTTAAAGCATTGGTTTGTTGTTGTTTTTTCCTTCTATTCCAATAATATCGAACCAGGCGAACGGAGACAATGATAGTTTAAAAGACTGACGTTCGTAAGGCCCCGGATATAACGAAAAACATACCATGTTCCGATGTTTGTGTCCCCGATGCAGGGAATCGTGGCCTCACCGAAGGACGTGATCTTATGGAGCTCAATGTCGACGAAGAGCAAGTCAATTTTCAGATTCACCGTCATATTAATGTCAAAATGCATTTCACCCGGAAACACCACCGGGTTCGGCCGGATGTCGATGTCGTGAACCGTGAGCGCCGTTCTTCCCGTGCCTATAAAAATCAAGTGAAAACATAAAATGGCAAATCAATTTTTGTACTAATAAGCACATTAGTTAATGCCCGGTAGGCGCAGTGAGACTTCACGCGTTTCTGACCTACGCGACATAGGCGTATGCATTTCCGGTGCATGTGAATTTATTCGGTGGTAACCATACCGGACGTTGATGATGAAGAAGATTGAACCCTCTGCAATTATCTGCACAGGAGCCCAATCTTAAATTCTAGTAAGTCAATCAATATATTCATTTTGTATTGTAAATACTCTTTAATTTAAATAAGGACTATTATTTACACCATTCGAGAGATATCATATAGTAACGTGTTATATTTGTGACGAGTACTTATTTTCCTAGGATATGTTGACTCAAAAATATACATTACAAATACAACTGCAGAAGAAAACGGTAACGGTATTTTTCAAAACAATATCGAATGCGTTACTTACCACAGTCACTCCATTTCAAATGCGCCGCCTGAGCAACAACGAGACACGCCGCGATACCCAAAAGCTTAAACATCATCGGCGTCAAAATATGTATCACAGTTATAGATCTACGACACCAGCGCTCTGAACTACTATGTAAGCGAAAGCTCAGCGTTTATATAGGACCAAGATAAAGCTGATAAAAACTAATGTATTATCCGAACTCATCGGTACAAAGTTCGTCCGACGCGGTTCCACGTATCATGCACGCATGGTATGAGTTCAAAGTCCGTCAGCCCTGTTATGTAATCTTAGCACGAGGAAACCACGATTCCTTTTCCATGCCCCAAAGGTCGATGTGCAATGCTTTTGCTGATTTGCCGATTTAAATATAAAATTAAGTGCAAGGCAAGATCTTAAGTTATATTTGTTTTAAACTTAGACGCCAGAAAATGTTTCCAATTCAATTACATGAGACTACTGTAATTGGAAACGGAAAAATAAAATAATATTTTTGAAGAGTAACAGTATATTTATCCGTTTCCAATCAACAAAATACTGTAAAAGCAAACACAAACAACGACAAATAAGAAAGTCACAGGGCGTCAGTGCAATGAAAAAATCAAATATACAAATTATGTAAAATCTGTAGGGTGACGTTTCAGTAATTCTTATAACTGAGTGTGTTGTTGTTGATGATGATGATAAGCAGTAACGCGGTAAATAGGCAATTGCCAATCGGCTGTAACATTATCAAAATCAAACATATACATGAATGTACTGGCAAAATCATAGTTTGTTCAACCTTTCTGGTGGTGTGTGAATGTTTTCCTCATGATTTTGAGGTACACTATTTTGATAACAAACCGTGCCCTATATTAATCACTGAAAGATATGACCAGCGGTCTGTGACATATTTTAGAGGGACGTGATCACGTGTCTTTTTTTAAATCTCATTAAGTACGCATTCTAACTATCTTAAATGTTTTAATAGCCCTAACTTATTACAATAGATTACAATATAAAAGTTGAAGAGACGATATTGCCTTCATCGGGATTCAGACCCGGAACCTCTGGAAGCAAAAGCAAAGGCAATACCACTGCGCCACACATGCAGAAGTGTCTTTATCTTAATTGTAAACAATATGTATGAACTAGACGTTTTATCAAAGAAAAAAAAGCTTTCCAAACTCTGTATTATTTTACCGATCTCGAAAAATGGTAGTCCATTAATAAACCAAGAATTTTACTTTTTTTAGGTTAAATATAATGTATGTATTGTTATTTAATATTTTACAATATATTGAAACTCATAATTTTGCCAGACTCTAACTAGTCCCTTAGTGCGTCAAGTCTTGTCCCATATAAGCCTGTGAAGTCCGCAGAGGCTATTCAGAGACGACAGCTTTAATGGAATTTTAATGTTATAGGATGACTCTTCCAAACGAAAATCCAGTCCAGTCGCATTGCACAGGCTAACCTGTGACGAAACTTTACGCATATGCATTAAGTCCCGTTTTTACCACAGCGCGGCTTTTGTTTTACTCACTTTTAATTCAGTCGCTACTGGCCAAAAGACGCGGTTAATTTACAGTATTATTACTGGTGTATTCAGATTGTTCATTATACCGTATGCAAAAACGCGTAAGATTTATAATTTCAAGAAACCTTCACACGACGTTGGTTATCTGTTCCCTTCGTTTATTTCGGGTTTAAGATATTTAAAACTGTACCTGATAAAGAGGTTTTTTTGCTGCGGACCTTGTACCTGTCTACCAAAATATGTTCCGATGTTCCTTGTGGGATCGTGATATTTTCTAACCTGAGTAAACAATAATAACCGCACGATGACCTTCCAACTTCCGTTGAAAATGGTACATCATTCTGTTTGAAACAAATACGTAGAAATTATTAATTCACATTCATAACAAAAAGTATTACCGAATCGTTAATTTGTCCCCACGAGTTTGCAATGTGCTTTATTTAAAAAATGGTTTGTATTGTGTATGCATGCTTAATGAATGTGAACATATGAGTCTTGTCCTGAGAAAAATGGGCATAATGCATGTGCGTAAAGTGTCGTCCAAGATTAGCCGGTGAAATCCGCACAGGCTAATCAAAGACGACACCTTCCGCTTGTATGACCTTTATCGTTTAAATGAAGTCTCTTCTTAGCAAAAATCCAATTTAGGCAGAAAAGTGTCTACCCTGATTAGCCTCTGCGGACTACACGGGTTAATCTTTAACGACACTTTACGCACATGCATTATGACCAGTTTTCTCAGAACGCGACTCATATGTGAACATTCATTAACACGCCGGGTATGCGGATACTTTGATAACAGATGGCACGTCGATGCCAGATAACAACACAAGCCACGCGCGAGAGTTGAGTTCTTCAGCTTTTTTGCATTTATGTTCTGTTCACTTGGTTTTCAGACACGTATCATTGTTTGGTCGATTAATGGTATAGTACTTCGTATTGCGGAGCAAAAAAATGGTGAAAAAACAGTAGATTATAAAAAAGAGATAACATTTCATCGATAATCTTCATGAATTCGATGATCAGTACGTATTTCAACAAAATAAAAATACTTGGAAATAAATCAAGAACGCGCCAACTAATCGAAATAAAAGATCAATATGTCCATTTATGTAATAACATGTTAAATTTTAGTTGAAAAACGTATTTGAGGAAATTCAAATGTTTTAAGAGTCGGATGCCAAATTTTCATGGACACTTCTTTTACCGATCATCTCAAAGACAATGGCACTTCGATTCAAGATAACTCGCCACTTTTTACCAGATATAACACACTCTATTTAGTGAATCAGAAATGCAGAATTCGCTGTGGAATACTGCTATAGTAAGAAGGCAATAAATACAAATGTATGTACTGACGTAAATTAAAAAAGAATTACCGATACATGTTCTTATCCCTTAAGAATGTGATAATAACAGGGAAAGGGAAGTGTAAAGCTCAATATAAAGGGAATTTTCCAATCTCTTTTAAATTTTGTGGCTACGCATTAGTATCGTCTTCATGATGAAATTCTAATGAGCACCAATGACAAAGGATTTTATGAGGTGTATTGGCCGCTTTAAGACCCCTTGCTCCCCTTATCTAGAGTCCTGCTATAAGTTCAATTGAACACAGTCGTGTTGATTCACATGATCCGTTGTATTTTCAATTCTCTTAATCTCAATTTACCACTTAAAAACCAGTTTATCATTTAGACAATTATTTTCGGTCGTCACTTGAAATATATTACTTCAGAAATTAGCATTTGAATCTTATTTCAAATTTGCACTTATAATATTAATTATATAAATTAATAGTAATAAGATTTGTGAAAAGGAACAACGCCATTGGTTATATTTTATATGTGCATGTAATTACGTTATGCGTAGATTCCCAATTAGTCGGGCTTCACAATGCAAATTGATTCGTACTTCAAAATGTTTCGTAAGTATAGCCATAATATACATAAATGCATTACAGGTAGAAGATAAAACTCGGTTATCAGAGTGCCCAATTTGTTGAAAGTCTCTGTTATCCGAAGTGCCCTATATCGGGAATCAAAATATCCGCAACTTCATGAATACCACATATTAAAACATGCTCTATCTTCGTTTATATTTCATTGAATACTATCAAAATTTCAGTATTTGAAGCATAGTGATTACTCTACATGCTGGAATATCAAACAATCTCTTGCAATAGTTCAAAGTAGTTTTAGTTTGTTGAAAATGTTACCTGTTCATCCAGTTTATGCTGTTTGCCGACCGAATTTTCTATTTTTTTGGTATAAATCTACCATTCTTCCGTGATGTTTTTCTTTGCAATAGAAAAGGATACACCATTTATAAACTCGACCATGCGCCTTGTCTAAAAAAAGTAATATTTATGATATAACTTTAAAAAAAACTGATGGACTTTTCTCTCGCGCGTGGCTTTTTGTTGTTATCTGGTATCGAAGTGCCATCTGTTATCAAAGTATCTGCATACCCAGCGGTATTTAGCATGCATACACAATGCAAAGCATATTTTAAATAAAACCGGCCTTAATGCATGTGCTTACAGTATCGTCCAAAATCACTCTTTGCATTCCGTATAGGCCTATACTCCCCCCACCCTTCTATGGATTTTCTTCGCTTAAAGAAAGTCTCTTTTAAACGAAAAATCTAAACTAGGCGATAATCATGATAAGGCTGTGCGGACGGCGCAGGATAATCTGTTACGATACCTTAGGCACATGCATTAAGCTTTATTTCCAAAGAGCGCGACTTCAATGTATCATTCTAAGTATTAACGTATACAGAAATAGTTTGATATTTAATTTTGTAGTACACACATATTTTTATTTCAGCATCACGACCATTAGTTAAGGTATACATTTATTTGCTGTGCGCATTCCAGCCACGCAACGAACCCAGCGAATCGCCACGAACTTTACGAATTCGTGAAAATGTTCACATGTTTTGGTTTGAAGTATTAAGTTAGCAGGACTTAATTTAGAGTACAATAAATACAAAGGTACGGATTATAAAGCCATTAAACATTATGTGCAGCATTTAGTATGTTACGGATTTTTTTCCTTTCTAGCATCTTCAATATTTCGTTACCACATTTTTTTAAAAGTAAGTTTTTGTCGATGAAGAGTAGCAAAACCTAATTTAGAACACTTTAAAAATCAACTAAATAATGTACATACGAATCTATTTTAGCGCTGCTCAATTTGTTTATGGAAGGAAGGTATGGTGTTGATTTCCAGAAGCGATTTTACAGTACTATATATGTCACTCTGATGAAAATTCGTAAAGCACGACACGCGGGTTAGTTCCAAAATTAACGGTCAGTCCCTAGATAAACGGTCTGTCCTAAGATAAACTATCTGCAAGCAGATAACAAGATAAACGTTTTGTACCCAGATAAACGGTCTGTATCAGATAAACGGTCTGTCCGCAGATAAACTATCTGCAAGCAGATACCCAGATACATGGTCTGTACCCAGATAAACGGTCTGTACCCAGATAAACGGTCTATACCCAGATAAACGGTCTGTTTCTAGATGTACGTTCTGTATCAGATAAATGGTCTGTACCAAGATAAACGGTCTATCGCAGATAAACAGTTTGTTTCTAGATATACGTTCTGTGTCATATAAACGGTCTGTACCAAGATAAACGGTCTGTCGCAGATAAACATTTTGTTTCTAGATGTACGTTCTGTGTCATATAAACGGTCTGTACCAAGATAAACGGTCTGTCGCAGATAAACAGTTTGTTTCTAGATATACGTTCTGTGTCATATAAACGGTCTGTACCAAGATAAACGGTCCTGTCGCAGATAAACGTTTGTTTCTAGATATACGTTCTGTGTCATATAAACGGTCTGTACCCAAATAAACGGTCTGTAGCAGATAAACAGTTTGTTTCAGATATACGTTCTGTGTCATATAAACGGTCTGTACCAAGATAAACGGTCTGTCGCAGATAAACAGTTTGTTTCTAGATATACGTTCTGTGTCATTAAACGGTCTGTACCCAAATAAAACGGTCTGTAGCAGATAAACGGTCCTGTATAAAGATAACGGCCTAAACCCAGATAAACGGCCTGAACGGTCCTTAGCAAACGGTCCATACCAAGATAAACAATCTGTACCCAGATAAACGGTCAAACGGTTTTTACCTAGATAAACGGTCCTGTACCCAGAATAAACGGTATGTACCAAGATGAACGGTGGTACCCCGATAAACGGTGTGTACCCAGGTAGACGGTCCTGTACTCAGATAAACGGTATGTACCAGATAAACGGTCTGTACCCAGATAAACGGTCTGTATCCAGATAAACGGCCTGTCTCTGGATGAACGGTATGTATCCAGATAAACGGTTCATACCCATATAAACAATCTGTATTCGGAGAAAGGTCTGTATTCAAAAAAAGGCCTGTACCCAGATTTATTGTTTGTACCCAGATAAACGGTGTTACCAGATAAACGGTATGTACCCAGATAAATGGTCTGTACCCAGATAAACGGTTTGTACCCAGATAAACGGTCGTTTCCAGATAAACGGTCTGTTCCCAGATAAACGGTCTGTATCCAGATAAACGGTCTGTACCCAGATAAACGGTCCATACCCAGATAAACAATCTGTATTCGGAGAAAGGTCTGTATTCAGATAAACGGTATGTAGCCAGATAAACGGTCAGTACCCAGATAAAACGAGTTGTACCCATAAAACGGGTATACACCAGACAACCGGTCTGTTCCCAGATAAACGGTCTGAACCCAGATAAACGGTCTGTTCCCAGATAAACTGTCAGTACCCAGATAAACGGTCTGTACCCAATTAAACGGTCTCTACCCAGAAACGGTATGTACTCAGATAAACGGTCTGTACCCAGATAAACGGTCTGTACCCAGATTAACGGTCCATACCCAGATAAAAGGTCTGTACCCAGATAAACGGTTTGTATTCAGATAAACGGCCTGTATCGGATGAAAGGTATGTACCCAGATAAACGGTCTGTACCCAGATAAACGGTTTGTACCCATATAAGCGGTCTGTAGACAGATAAGCGGTCTGTTCGCAGATAAACGGTTTGTACACAGATAAACGGTTGTACCCAGATAAACGGTCTGTTCCCAGATAAACGGTCGGTACGGGACCAGATAAACGGTCCATACCCAGATAAACGGCCTGTTTTCAGATAAACAGTCGGTACCCAAATAAACGGCCTGTGACCAGATAAACGGTGTGTTCCCAGATAAACGGTATGTACCCAGACAAACGGTATGTACCCAGATAAACGGTCTGTCCCAGATAAACGGTCTGTTCCCAGATAAACGGTCTGTATAGAGATAAACGGTCTGTACCCAGATGAACGGTCTGTACCCATATAAACATGTTGTACCCAGATAAACGGTATGTATTCAGATAAACGGTATGTACCCAGAAAATGGTATGTACCCAGATAAACGGTCTCTATTAGTTAAACGGTCTGTATCCAGATAAACGGTCTGTACTCTGATAAACGGTTTGTATCCAGATACACGGTCTGTACCCAGATAAACAGTTTGTATCCAGATAAACGGTCTGTACCCAGATAAACGGTCTGTACCCAGATAAACATTTTGTATCCAGATAAACGGTCTGTACTCTGATAAAACGGTTTGTACCCAGATAAACGGTCTGTACCCAGATAAACAGTTTGTATCCAGATAAACGGTCTGTAACAAAATGAACGGTCTGTACCCATATAAACATGTTGTACCCAGATAAACGGTATGTATCCAGATAAACGGTATGTACCCAGATAAACGGTATGTACCCAGAATAAACGGTCTCTATCCAGTTAAACGGTCTGTATCCAGATAAACGGTTGTCTGTACTCTGATAAACGGTTTGTACCCAGATAAACGGTCTGTACCCAGATAAACAGTTGTATCCAGATAAACGGTCTGTACCCAGATAAACGGTCTGTACCCAGATAAACATTTTGTATCCAGATAAACGGTCTGTACTTGATAAACGGTTGTACCCAGATAAACGGTCTGTACTCAGATAAACAGTTTGTATCCAGATAAACGGTCTGTACCCAGATAAACGGTGTTTACCCAGATAAACAGTTGTAGCAAGATAAACGGTATGTATCCATATAAACGGTATGTGCCTGATATAAACGGTCTGTACCCAGATAAACGGCCTGTGTATCCAGTTAAACGGTCTGTATCCAGATAAACGGTCTGTACTCAGATAAACGGTTTGTACCCATTAAAACGGTTCTGTATCAGATAAACAGCTTGTACCCAGATAAACGGCCGGTGTCCAGATGAACGGTATGTATCCAGATAAACGGCCCCTACCAGATATACAATCTGTATTCGGAGAAAAGGTCTGTATGCAGATAAATGGTCTGTCCCCAGATAAAACGGTCTGTACTTCAGATAATTGGTAGTACCCAGATAAATGGACGGTCTGTACCCAGATAAACGGTCTCTATCCAGATAAACGGTTCTGTATCCAGATAAACGGTCTGTACTCTGATAAACGGTTTGTACCCAGATAAACGGTCTGTACCCAGATAAACAGTTGTATCCAGATAAACGGTCTGTACCAGATAAACGGTTTGTACCCAGATAACATTTGTATCCAGATAAA
>NC_068359.1:127076834-127219157 GCF_020536995.1 Dreissena polymorpha | reverse complement strand
AACAGTAAACGTTGTCTTTACGCAAAACCAGGCCTAGTCACAAAGAAGATGTATTTACAGAAAATCATCATTTTTTTAGTGCGAATGGACGCGTTTTGGCAAATTTCACGGAATAAATGCGTTTGTTTCACGAATTAAGGAGCATCGTGAGTTTTTAAGAAGAAAATACGTTTTCAGAGGAAAATAAGAAAAAAAAACGTACAAAAACTCGTCTTGAGCATCTCAAATCGCAAACAATTTGTGCTGAAAGAGCTCGTGAACACGTTTTAATAGTTGTTTACTTCTTTTTCTACATAGCTTGTAACAATATTCCAGTATTTTAACCGATTGTAATTATTTAGGGTAATCGTTTTACGCCTGAACGCCCGTTATAAATCAAAGCTCCGAACGCGAAAGCCACATGGCTTATCAGGCGTATAATAAAATGCATTTTCAAGCATTTCTACGTGAAAGATCGCGTCTGAAAATTTGCATGCACATAGAAAATAGGTTTATAATTATCGAGAAGTGCTTATTTTTCGCGATGTTAACAGTAAAACGTTGTCTTATAGGTTACAATACACTAAATGATCGTTCATGTAGGGCTGTTACTCTCTAAAAAAATATCATAGTTGACAGGAAGAAATGTTTTACACTTTTTACCATTATTCGGGTGTTATCTTGCGGTGATAATGGTAGGCATGAATAGGGTTCACACTGAATCCTGAAATATGATAAACGTGAAGACTATAGTAAACCATTGCACTAGAAAAGGTTACATTCCACTAAGAAACGGCCGAAAAAAAAAGTTGCAAAAACAATCGATTTGATTTGGTCAAGTTCTTTCTTGCATTGTACATGACATATGTTTTTATTGCATATAAATCGATTCCGCTTAGAATGGCCTTTAAGAAAAGGATGGTTATGGGGGTCTCTATGTGCAAAATGTGCATTTATTTCGCTAAAAGTTGTTCGCATTACATTGAATTATATAGGGAAATTATTAGTGTATTATGACCTAAAACGCAAAACCGGCCTAGTCACAAAGAAGATGTATTTACAGAAAATCATCATTTTTTAGTGCGATATGACGCGTTTTGGCAAATTTCACGGAATAAATGCGTTTGTTTCACGAATTTAAGGAGCATCGTGAGTTTTTAAGAAGAAAATACGTTTTCAGAGGAAAATAAGAAAAAAAAACGTACAAAAAACTCGTCTTGAGCATCTCAAATCGCAAACAATTTGTGCTGAAAGAGCTCGTGAACACGTTTTAATAGTTGTTTACTTCTTTTTCTACATAGCTTGTAACAATATTCCAGTATTTTAACCGATTGTAATTATTTAGGGTAATCGTTTTACGCCTGAACGCCCGTTATAAATCAAAGCTCCGAACGCGAAAGCCACATGGATTATCAGGCGTTATAATAAATGCATTTTCAAGCATTTCTACGTGAAAGATCGGTCTGAAAATTTGCATGCACATAGAAAATAGGTTTATAATTATCGAGAAGTGCTTATTTTTGCGATGTTAACAGTAAACGTTGTCTTATACGCAAACCAGGCCTAGTCACAAAGAAGATGTATTACAGAAAATCATCATTTTTTAGTGCGATATGAGCGTTTTGGCAAATTCACGGAATAAATGCGTTTGTTTCACGAATTTAAGGAGCATCGTGAGTTTTTAAGAAGAAATACGTTTTCAGAGGAAAATAAGAAAAAAAAAAACGTACAAAAACTCGTCTTGAGCATCTCAAATCGCAACAATTTGTGCTGAAAGAGCTCGTGAACACGTTTTAATAGTTGTTTACTTCTTTTCTACATAGCTTGTAACAATATTCCAGTATTTTAACCGATTGTAATTATTAGGGTAATCGTTTTACGCCTGAACGCCCGTTATAAATCAAAGCTCGAACGCGAAAGCCACATGGCTTATCAGGCGTATAATAAAAATGCATTTTCAAGCATTTCTACGTGAAAGATCGGTCTGAAAATTTGATATGCACATAGAAAATAGGTTTATAATTATCGAGAAAGTTATTTTCGCGATGTTAACAGTAAACGTTGTTTATACGCAAAACCAGGCCTAGTCACAAAGAAGATGTATTTACAGAAAATCATCATTTTTTTAGTGCGATGACGACGTTTTGGCAAATTTCACGGAATAAATGCGTTTGTTTCACGAATTTAAGGAGCATCGTGAGTTTTTAAGAAGAAAATACGTTTTCAGAGGAAAATAAGAAAAAAAAAGTACAAAAAACTCGTCTTGAGCATCTCAAATCGCAACAATTTGTGCTGAAAGAGCTCGTGAACACGTTTTAATAGTTGTTTACTTCTTTTTCTACATAGCTTTGTAACAAATATTCCAGTATTTTAACCGATTGTAATTATTTGGGTAATCGTTTACGCCTGAACGCCCGTTATAAATCAAAGCTCCGAACGCGAAAGCCACATGGCTTATCAGGCGTTATAATAAAATGCATTTTCAAGCATTTCTACGTGAAAGATCGGTCTGAAAATTTGCATGCACATAGAAAATAGGTTTATAATTATCGAGAAGTGCTTATTTTTCGCGATGTTAACAGTAAACGTTGTCTTATAGGTACAAATACACTAAATGATCGCTTCATGTAGGGCTGTACTCTCAAAAAATTATCATAGTTGACAGGAAGGCATGTTTTACACTTTTTACCATTATTCGGGTGTTATCTTGCGGTGAGAATGGTAGGGCATGAATAGGTGTTCACTACGGAATCCCTGAAATATGATAAAACGTGAAGACTATAGTAAACCATTGCACTAGAAAAGGTTACATTCCACTAAGAACGGCCGAAAAAAAAAGTTGCAAAAACAATCGATTTTGATTTGTGTCAAGGTCTTTCGCATTGTACATGACATATCTTTTTTATTGCATAAATCGATTCCGCTTAGAATGGCCTTTAAGAAAAGGTATGGTTATGGGGGTCTATGTGCAAAATGTTGCATTTATTTCGCTCAAAGTTGTCGCATTTACATTGAATATATAGGGAAATTATTTAGTGTATTATGACCTAAACGCAAAACAGGCCTAGTCACAAAGAAGATGTATTTACAGAAAATCATCATTTTTTTAGTGCGATATGACGTTTTGGCAAATTTCACGGAATAAATGCGTTTGTTTCACGAATTTAAGGAGCATCGTGAGTTTTTAAGAAGAAAATACGTTTTCAGAGGAAAATAAAAAAAAAAAACGTACAAAAACTCGTCTTGAGCATCTCAAATCGCAACAATTTGTGCTGAAAGAGCTCGTGAACACGTTTTAATAGTTGTTTACTTCTTTTTCACATAGCTTGTAACAATATTCCAGTATTTAACCGATTGTAATTATTTAGGGTAATCGTTTTACGCCTGAACGCCCGTTATAAATCAAAGCTCCGAACGCGAAAGCACATGGCTTATCAGGCGTTATAATAAAATGCATTTTCAAGCATTTACGTGAAAGATCGGTCTGAAAATTTGCATGCACATAGAAAATAGGTTTATAATTATCGAGAAGTGCTTATTTTTCGCGATGTTAACAGTAAACGTTGTCTAATACGCAAAACCAGGCCTAGTCACAAAGAAGATGTATTACAGAAAATCATCATTTTTTAGTGCGATATGACGCGTTTTGGCAAATTTCACGGAATAAATGCGTTTGTTTCACGAATTTAAGGAGCATCGTGAGTTTTTAAGAAGAAAATAGTTTCAGAGGAAAATAAGAAAAAAAAAAACGTACAAAACTCGTCTTGAGCATCTCAAATCGCAACAATTGGTGCGTGAAAGAGCTCGTGAACACGTTTTAATAGTTGTTTACTTCTTTTTACATAGCTTGTAACAATTTCCGTATTTTAACCGATTGTGATTTTTTTTTTTTTTTTTTATTATTTAGGGTAATCGTTTTACGCTGAACGCCGGTATAATTCAAAAGCTCCGAACGCGAAGCCACATGGCTTATCAGGCGTTATTAATAAAATCATTTTCAAGCATTCTACGTGAAATATCGGTTGAAAATTTGATGCACGCGAAAATTAGGTTTACAATTATCGAGAAGTGCTTATTTTTCGCGATGTTAACAGTAACGTGTCTTAAACGCAAAACCAGGCCTAGTCACAAAGAAGATGTATTTACAGAAAATCATCATTTTTTTAGTGCGATATGACGCGTTTTGGCAAATTTCACGGAATAATGCGTTTGTTTCACGAATTTAAGGAGCATCGTGAGTTTTTAAGAAGAAAATACGTTTTCAGAGGAAAATAAGAAAAAAAACGTAAAAAACTCGTCTTGAGCATCTCAAATCGCAACAATTTGTGCTGAAAGAGCTCGTGAACACGTTTTAATAGGTTTACTTCTTTTTCTACATAGCTTGTAACAATATGCCAGTATTTTAACCGATTGTAATTATTTAGGGTAATCGTTTTACGCCTGAACGCCCGTTATAAATCAAAGCTCCGAACGCGAAAGCCACATGGCTTATCAGGCGTTATAATAAAATGCATTTTCAAGCATTTCTACGTGAAAGATCGGTCTGAAAATTTGCATGCACATAGAAAATAGGTTTATAATTATCGAGAAGTGCTTATTTTTCGCGATGTTAACAGTAAACGTTGTCTTATAGGTTACAATACAGGCCTGTCGCTTCAAAAGAAGATGTATCTCTAAAAACATCATTTCATTTTGACAGGAAGGCAGCGTTTTTGCAAATTTTACCATATTCGGGTGTATCTTTCGGTGATAATGGTAGGGCATGAATAGGTGTTCACTACTGAATCCTGAAATATGATAAAAGTGAGGACTATAGTAAACCATTGCACTAGAAAAAGGTTTAACATTCCATAAGAAACGGCTGAAAAAAGTTGCAATAAACAATCGATTTGATTTGTGTCAAGTTCTTTCTTGCATTGTACAGACATATATTTTTATTGCATAAATCGATTCCGCTTAGAATGCCTTTAAGAAAAGGTGGGTTATGGGGGTCTCTATGTGCAAATGTTGCATTTATTTTCACTGAAAGTTGTCGCATTTACATTGAATTTATAGGAAATTATTAGTGTATTATGACCTAAACGCAAACCAGGCCTAGTCACAAAGAAGATGTATTTACAGAAAATCATCATTTTTTAGTGCGATATGACGCGTTTTGGCAAATTTCACGGAATAAATGCGTTTGTTTCACGAATTTAAGGAGCATCGTGAGTTTTAAGAAGAAAATACGTTTTCAGAGGAAAATAAGAAAAAAAACGTACAAAAACTCGTCTTGAGCATCTCAAATCGCAACAATTGTGCTGAAAGAGCTCGTGAACACGTTTTAATAGTTGTTTACTTCTTTTCTACATAGCTTGTAACAATATTCCAGTATTTTAACCGATTGTAATTATTTAGGGTAATCGTTTTACGCCTGAACGCCCGTTATAAATCAAAGCTCCGAACGCGAAAGCCACATGGCTTATCAGGCGTTATAAAAAATGCATTTTCAAGCATTTCTACGTGAAAGATCGGTCTGAAAATTTGCATGCACATAGAAAATAGGTTTATATTATCGAGAAGTGCTTATTTTTCGCGATGTTAACAGTAAACGTTGTCTTATACGCAAAACCAGGCCTAGTCACAAAGAAGCTGTATTTACAGAAAATCATCATTTTTTAGTGGGATATGACGCGTTTTGGCAAATTTCACGGAATAAATGCGTTGTTTCACGAATTTAAGGAGCACCGTGAGTTTCTAAGAAGAAAATACGTTTTCAGAGGAAAATAGAAAAAAAAACGTACAAAAACTCGTCTTGAGCATCTCAAAGATCGCAACAATTTGTACTGAAAGAGCTCATGAACACGTTTTAATAGTTGTTTACTTCTTTTTCTACATAGCTTGTAACAATATTCCAGTATTTTGACCGATTGTAATTATTTAGGGTAATCGTTTTACGCCTGAACGCCCGTTATAAATCAAAGCTCCGAACGCGAAAGCCACATGGGCTTATCAGACGTTATAATAAAATGCATTTTCAAGCATTTCTACGTGAAAGATCGGTCTGAAAATTGGCATGCACATAGAAAATAGGTTTATAATTATCGAGAAGTGCTTATTTTTCGCGATGTTAACAGTAAACGTTGTCTTATAGGTTAGCAATACACTAAATGATCGCTTCATGTAGGGCTGTACTCTCTAAAAAAATATCATAGTTGACAGGAAGGCATGTTTTACACTTTTTACCATTATTCGGGTGTTATCTTGCGGTGATAATGGTAGGGCATGAATAGGTGTTCACTACTGAATCCCTGAAATATGATACACGTGAAGACTATCGTAAACCATTGCACTAGAAAAGGTTACATTCCACTAAGAAACGGCCGAAAAAAAAAGTTGCAAAAACAGTCGATTTTGATTGTGTCAAGTTCTTTCTTTGCATTGTACATGACATATCTTTTTTATTGCATAAATCGATTCCGCTTAGAATGGCCTTTAAGAAAAGGTATGGTTATGGGGGTCTCTATGTGCAAAATGTTGCATTTATTTTCGCTCAAAGTTGTCCGCATTTACATTGAATTATATAGGGAAATTATTTAGTGTATTATGACCTAAACGCAAAACCAGGCCTAGTCACAAAGGAGCTGTATTTACAGAAAATCATCATTTTTTTAGTGGGATATGACGCGTTTTGGCAAATTTCACGGAATAAATGCGTTTGTTTCACGAATTTAAGGAGCACCGTGAGTTTCTAAGAAGAAAATACGTTTTCAGAGGAAAATAAGAAAAAAAAACGTACAAAAACTCGTCTTGAGCATCTCAAATCGCAACAATTTGTACTGAAAGAGCTCATGAACACGTTTTAATAGTTTGTTTACTTCTTTTTCTACATAGCTTGTAACAATATTCCAGTATTTTGACCGATTGTAATTATTTAGGGTAATCGTGTTTACGCCTGAACGCCCGTTATAAATCAAAGCTCCGAACGCGAAAGCCACATGGCTTATCAGGCGTTATAATAAAATGCATTTTCAAGCATTTCTACGTGAAAGAATCGGTCTGAAAATTGGCATGCACATAGAAAATAGGTTTATAATTATCGAGAAGTGCTTATTTTCGCGATGTTAACAGTAAACGTTGTCTTATAGGTTACAATACACTAAATGATCGCTTCATGTAGGGCTGTACTCTCTAAAAAAATATCATAGTTGACAGGAAGGCATGTTTTAACACTTTTTACCATTATTCGGGTGTTATCTTGCGGTGATAATGGTAGGGCATGAATAGGTGTTCACTACTGAATCCCTGAAATATGATACACGTGAAGACTATCGTAAACCATTGCACTAGAAAAGGTTACATTCCACTAAGAAACGGCCGAAAAAAAAGTTGCAAAAACAGTCGATTTTGATTTGTGTCAAGTTCTTTCTTGCATTGTACATGACATATCTTTTTTATTGCATAAATCGATTCCGCTTAGAATGGCCTTTAAGAAAAGGTATGGTTATGGGGGTCTCTATGTGCAAAATGTTGCATTTATTTCGCTCAAAGTTGTCGCATTTACATTGAATTATATAGGGAAATTATTTAGTGTATTATGACCTAAACGCAAAACCAGGCCTAGTCACAAAGGAGCTGTATTTACAGAAAATCATCATTTTTTAGTGGGATATGACGCGTTTTGGCAAATTTCACGGAAGAATGCGTTTGTTTCACGAATTTAAGAGCACCGTGAGTTTCTAAGAAGAAAATACGTTTTCGAGAGGAAAATAAGAAAAAAAACGTACAAAAACTCGTCTTGAGCATCCCAAAATCGCACAATTTGTACTGAAAAGAGCTCATGACACGTTTAATAGTTGTTTACTTCTTTTTCTACATAGCTTGTAACAATATTCCAGTATTTTGACCGATTGTAATTATTTAGGGTAATCGTTTTACGCCTGAACGCCCGTTATAAATCAAAGCTCCGAACGCGAAAGCCACATGGCGTATCAGACGTTATAATAAAATGCATTTTCAAGCATTTCTACGTGAGAAGATCGGTCTGAAAATTGGCATGCACATAGAAATAGGTTTATAATTATCGAGAAGTGCTTATTTTCGCGATGTTTAACAGGAAACGTTGTCTTATAGGTTGCAATACACTAATGATCGCTTCATGTAGGGCTGTACTCCTCTAAAAAATATCATATTTGACAGGAAGGCATGTTTTAACACTTTTACCATTATTCGGGTGTTATCTTGCGGTGATAATGGTAGGGGGCATGAATAGGGTGTTCACTACTGAATCCCTGAAATATGATGACACGTGAAGACTATCGTAACCATGCACTAGAAAGGTTACATTCCACGAAGAAACGCCGAAAAAAAAAAAAGTTTGCAAAAACAGTCGAGTTTGGATTTGTGTCAAGTTCTTTTTGCATTGTACATGACATATCTTTTTATTGCATAATCGATTCCGCTTAAATGGCCTTTAAGAAAAGGTATGGTTATGGGGGTCTCTATGTGCAAAATGTTGCATTTATTTTCGCTCAAGTTGCCGCATTTACATTGATTATATAGGGAAATTATTTAGGGTATGATGACCTAAACGCAAAGGAGCTGTATTTACAGAAAATCATCATTTTTTTAGTGGGATATGACGCGTTTTGGCAAATTTCACGGAATAAATGCGTTTGTTTCACGAATTTAAGGAGCACCGTGAGTTTCTAAGAAGAAAATACGTTTTCAGAGGAAAATAAGAAAAAAAAACGTACAAAAACTCGTCTTGAGCATCTCAAATCGCAACAATTTGTACTGAAAGAGCTCATGAACACGTTTTAATAGTTGTTTACTTCTTTTTCTACATAGCTTGTAACAATATTCCAGTATTTTGACCGATTGTAATTATTTAGGGTAATCGTGTTTACGCCTGAACGCCCGTTATAAATCAAAGCTCCGAACGCGAAAGCCACATGGCTTATCAGGCGTTATAATAAAATGCATTTTCAAGCATTTCTACGTGAAAGAACGGTCTGAAAATTGGCATGCACATAGAAAATAGGTTTATAATTATCGAGAAGTGCTTATTTTTCGCGATGTTAACAGTAAACGTTGTCTTATAGGTTACAATACACTAAATGATCGCTTCATGTAGGGCTGTACTCTCTAAAAAAATATCATAGTTGACAGGAAGGCATGTTTTACACTTTTTACCATTATTCGGGTGTTATCTTGCGGTGATAATGGTAGGGCATGAATAGGTGTTCACTACTGAATCCCTGAAATATGATACACGTGAAGACTATCGTAAACCATTGCACTAGAAAAGGTTACATTCCACTAAGAAACGGCCGAAAAAAAAAGTTGCAAAAACAGTCGATTTTGATTTGTGTCAAGTTCTTTCTTGCATTGTACATGACATATCTTTTTTATTGCATAAATCGATTCCGCTTAGAATGGCCTTTAAGAAAAGGTATGGTTATGGGGGTCTCTATGTGCAAAATGTTGCATTTATTTTCGCTCAAAGTTGTCGCATTTACATTGAATTATATAGGGAAATTATTTAGTGTATTATGACCTAAACGCAAAACCAGGCCTAGTCACAAAGGAGCTGTATTTACAGAAAATCATCATTTTTTTAGTGGGATATGACGCGTTTTGGCAAATTTCACGGAATAAATGCGTTTGTTTCACGAATTTAAGGAGCATCCGTGAGTTTCTAAGAAGAAAATACGTTTTCAGAGGAAAATAAGAAAAAAAAACGTACAAAAACTCGTCTTGAGCATCTCAAATCGCAACAATTTGTACTGAAAGAGCTCATGAACACGTTTTAATAGTTGTTTACTTCTTTTTCTACATAGCTTGTAACAATATTCCAGTATTTTGACCGATTGTAATTATTTAGGGTAATCGTGTTTTACGCCTGAACGCCCGTTATAAATCAAAGCTCCGAACGCGAAAGCCACATGGCTTATCAGGCGTTATAATAAAATGCATTTTCAAGCATTTCTACGTGAAAGAATCGGTCTGAAAATTGGCATGCACATAGAAAATAGGTTTATAATTATCGAGAAGTGCTTATTTTTCGCGATGTTAACAGTAAACGTTGTCTTATAGGTTACAATACACTAAATGATCGCTTCATGTAGGGCTGTACTCTCTAAAAAAATATCATAGTTGACAGGAAGGCATGTTTTACACTTTTTACCATTATTCGGGTGTTATCTTGCGGTGATAATGGTAGGGCATGAATAGGTGTTCACTACTGAATCCCTGAAATATGATACACGTGAAGACTATCGTAAACCATTGCACTAGAAAAGGTTACATTCCACTAAGAAACGGCCGAAAAAAAAAGTTGCAAAAACAGTCGATTTTGATTTGTGTCAAGTTCTTTCTTGCATTGTACATGACATATCTTTTTTATTGCATAAATCGATTCCGCTTAGAATGGCCTTTAAGAAAAGGTATGGTTATGGGGGTCTCTATGTGCAAAATGTTGCATTTATTTTCGCTCAAAGTTGTCGCATTTACATTGAATTATATAGGGAAATTATTTAGTGTATTATGACCTAAACGCAAAACCAGGCCTAGTCACAAAGGAGCTGTATTTACAGAAAATCATCATTTTTTTAGTGGGATATGACGCGTTTTGGCAAATTTCACGGAATAAATGCGTTTGTTTCACGAATTTAAGGAGCACCGTGAGTTTCTAAGAAGAAAATACGTTTCAGAGGAAAATAAGAAAAAAAAACGTACAAAAACTCGTCTTGAGCATCTCAAATCGCAACAATTTGTAGCTGAAAGAGCTCAGTGAACACGTTTTAATAGTTGTTTACTTCTTTTTCTACATAGCTTGTAACAATATTCCAGTATTTTGAACCGATTGTAATTATTTAGGGTAATCGTTTTACGCCTGAACGCCCGTTATAAATCAAAGCTCCGAACGCGAAAGCCACATGGCTTATCAGGCGTTATAATAAAATGCATTTCAAGCATTTCTACGTGAAAGATCGGTCTGAAAATTGGCATGCACATAGAAAATAGGTTTATAATTATCGAGAAGTGCTTATTTTTCGCGATGTTAACAGTAAACGTTTGTCTTATAACGCAAAACCAGGCCTAGTCACAAAGAAGATGTATTTACAGAAAATCATCATTTTTTTAGTGCGATATGACGCGTTTTGGCAAATTTCACGGAATAAATGCGTTTGTTTCACGAATTTAAGGAGCATCGTGAGTTTTAAGAAGAAAATACGTTTTCAGAGGAAAATAAGAAAAAAAAACGTACAAAAACTCGTCTTGAGCATCTCAAATCGCAACAATTTGTGACTGAAAGAGCTCGTGAACACGTTTTAATAGTTGTTTACTTCTTTTTCTACATAGCTTGTAACAATATTCCAGTATTTTAACCGATTGTAATTATTTAGGGTAATCGTTTTACGCCTGAACGCCCGTTATAAATCAAAGCTCCGAACGCGAAAGCCACATGGCTTATCAGGCGTTATAATAAAATGCATTTTCAAGCATTTCTACGTGGAAAGATCGGTCTGAAAATTGGCATGCACATAGAAAATAGGTTTATAATTATCGAGAAGTGCTTATTTTCGCGATGTTAACAGTAAACGTTGTCTTAT
Source organism: Dreissena polymorpha (assembly GCF_020536995.1). NCBI lineage: Eukaryota > Metazoa > Mollusca > Bivalvia > Myida > Dreissenidae > Dreissena > Dreissena polymorpha. The sequence continues at coordinate 127,207,581 of NC_068359.1, read as the reverse complement.
AGGTTACAATACACTAAATGATCGCTTCATGTAGGGCTGTACTCTCTAAAAAAATATCATAGTTGACAGGAAGGCATGTTTTACACTTTTTACCATTATTCGGGTGTTATCTTGCGGTGATAATGGTAGGGCATGAATAGGTGTTCACTACTGAATCCCTGAAATATGATACACGTGAAGACTATCGTAAACCATTGCACTAGAAAAGGTTACATTCCACTAAGAAACGGCCGAAAAAAAAAGTTGCAAAAACAGTCGATTTTGATTTGTGTCAAGTTCTTTCTTGCATTGTACATGACATATCTTTTTTATTGCATAAATCGATTCCGCTTAGAATGGCCTTTAAGAAAAGGTATGGTTATGGGGGTCTCTATGTGCAAAATGTTGCATTTATTTTCGCTCAAAGTTGTCGCATTTACATTGAATTATATAGGGAAATTATTTAGTGTATTATGACCTAAACGCAAAACCAGGCCTAGTCACAAAGGAGCTGTATTTACAGAAAATCATCATTTTTTTAGTGCGATATGACGCGTTTTGGCAAATTTCACGGAATAAATGCGTTTGTTTCACGAATTTAAGGAGCATCGTGAGTTTTTAAGAAGAAAATACGTTTTCAGAGGAAAATAAGAAAAAAAAACGTACAAAAACTCGTCTTGAGCATCTCAAATCGCAACAATTTGTGCTGAAAGAGCTCGTGAACACGTTTTAATAGTTGTTTACTTCTTTTTCTACATAGCTTGTAACAATATTCCAGTATTTTAACCGATTGTAATTATTTAGGGTAATCGTTTTACGCCTGAACGCCCGTTATAAATCAAAGCTCCGAACGCGAAAGCCACATGGCTTATCAGGCGTTATAATAAAATGCATTTTCAAGCATTTCTACGTGAAAGATCGGTCTGAAAATTTGCATGCACATAGAAAATAGGTTTATAATTATCGAGAAGTGCTTATTTTTCGCGATGTTAACAGTAAACGTTGTCTTATAAACGCAAAACCAGGCCTAGTCACAAAGGAGGCTGTATTTACAGAAAATCATCATTTTTTTAGTGGGATATGACGCGTTTTGGCAAATTTCACGGAATAAATGCGTTTGTTTCACGAATTTAAGGAGCATCGTGAGTTTTCTAAGAAGAAAATACGTTTTCAGAGGAAAATAAGAAAAAAAAACGTACAAAAACTCGTCTTGAGCATCTCAAATCGCAACAATTTGTACTGAAAGAGCTCAGTGAACACGTTTTAATAGTTGTTTACTTCTTTTTCTACATAGCTTGTAACAATATTCCAGTATTTTGACCGATTGTAATTATTTAGGGTAATCGTTTTACGCCTGAACGCCCGTTATAAATCAAAGCTCCGAACGCGAAAGCCACATGGCTTATCAGGCGTTATAATAAAATGCATTTTCAAGCATTTCTACGTGAAAGATCGGTCTGAAAATTGGCATGCACATAGAAAATAGGTTTATAATTATCGAGAAGTGCTTATTTTTCGCGATGTTAACAGTAAACGTTGTCTTATAGGTTACAATACACTAAATGATCGCTTCATGTAGGGCTGTACTCTCTAAAAAAATATCATAGTTGACAGGAAGGCATGTTTTACACTTTTTACCATTATTCGGGTGTTATCTTGCGGTGATAATGGTAGGGCATGAATAGGTGTTCACTACTGAATCCCTGAAATATGATACACGTGAAGACTATCGTAAACCATTGCACTAGAAAAGGTTACATTCCACTAAGAAACGGCCGAAAAAAAAAGTTGCAAAAACAGTCGATTTTGATTTGTGTCAAGTTCTTTCTTGCATTGTACATGACATATCTTTTTTATTGCATAAATCGATTCCGCTTAGAATGGCCTTTAAGAAAAGGTATGGTTATGGGGGTCTCTATGTGCAAAATGTTGCATTTATTTTCGCTCAAAGTTGTCGCATTTACATTGAATTATATAGGGAAATTATTTAGTGTATTATGACCTAAACGCAAAACCAGGCCTAGTCACAAAGGAGCTGTATTTACAGAAAATCATCATTTTTTTAGTGGGATATGACGCGTTTTGGCAAATTTCACGGAATAAATGCGTTTGTTTCACGAATTTAAGGAGCACTCGTGAGTTTCTAAGAAGAAAATACGTTTTCAGAGGAAAATAAGAAAAAAAAAACGTACAAAAACTCGTCTTGAGCATCTCAAATCGCAACAATTTGTAGCTGAAAGAGCTCATGAACACGTTTTAATAGTTGTTTACTTCTTTTTCTACATAGCTTGTAACAATATTCCAGTATTTTGACCGATTGTAATTATTTAGGGTAATCGTTTTTACGCCTGAACGCCCGTTATAAATCAAAGCTCCGAACGCGAAAGCCACATGGCTTATCAGGCGTTATAATAAAATGCATTTTCAAGCATTTCTACGTGAAAGATCGGTCTGAAAATTGGCATGCACATAGAAAATAGGTTTATAATTATCGAGAAGTGCTTATTTTTCGCGATGTTAACAGTAAACGTTGTCTTATAGGTTACAATACACTAAATGATCGCTTCATGTAGGGCTGTACTCTCTAAAAAAATATCATAGTTGACAGGAAGGCATGTTTTACACTTTTTAACCATTATTCGGGTGTTATCTTGCGGTGATAATGGTAGGGCATGAATAGGTGTTCACTACTGAATCCCTGAAATATGATACACGTGAAGACTATCGTAAACCATTGCACTAGAAAAGGTTACATTCCACTAAGAAACGGCCGAAAAAAAAAGTTGCAAAAACAGTCGATTTTGATTTGTGTCAAGTTCTTTCTTGCATTGTACATGACATATCTTTTTTATTGCATAAATCGATTCCGCTTAGAATGGCCTTTAAGAAAAGGTATGGTTATGGGGGTCTCTATGTGCAAAATGTTGCATTTATTTTCGCTCAAAGTTGTCGCATTTACATTGAATTATATAGGGAAATTATTTAGTGTATTATGACCTAAACGCAAAACCAGGCCTAGTCACAAAGGAGCTGTATTTACAGAAAATCATCATTTTTTTAGTGCGATATGACGCGTTTTTGGCAAATTTCACGGAATAAATGCGTTTGTTTCACGAATTTAAGGAGCAATCGTGAGTTTTTAAGAAGAGAAATACGTTTTCATAGGAAAATAAGAAAAAAAACGTACAAAAACTCGTCTTGAGCAATCTCAAATCGCAACAATTTGTGCTGAAAGAGCTCGTGAACACGTTTTAATAGTTGTTTACTTCTTTTTCTACATAGCTTGTAACAATATTCCAGTATTTTAACCGATTGTAATTATTTAGGGTAATCGTTTTACGCCTGAACGCCCGTTATAAATCAAAGCTCCGAACGCGAAAGCCACATGGCTTATCAGGCGTTATAATAAAATGCATTTCAAGCATTTCTACGTGAAAGATCGGTCTGAAAATTTGCATGCACATAGAAAATAGGTTTACTAATTATCGAGAAGTGCTTATTTTTCGCGATGTTAACAGTAAACGTTGTCTTATAACACGCAAAACCAGGCCTAGTCACAAAGAAGATGTATTTACAGAAAATCATCATTTTTTTAGTGCGATATGACGCGTTTTGGCAAATTTCACGGAATAAATGCGTTTGTTTCACGAATTTAAGGAGCATCGTGAGTTTTTAGAAGAAAAATACGTTTTCAGAGGAAAATAAGAAAAAAAAACGTACAAAAACTCGTCTTGAGCATCTCAAATCGCAACAATTTGTGCTGAAAGAGCTCGTGAACACGTTTTAATAGTTGTTTACTTCTTTTTCTACATAGCTTGTAACAATATTCCAGTATTTTGACCGATTGTAATTATTTAGGGTAATCGTTTTACGCCTGAACGCCCGTTATAAATCAAAGCTCCGAACGCGAAAGCCACATGGCTTATCAGGCGTTATAATAAAATGCATTTTCAAGCATTTCTACGTGAAAGATCGGTCTGAAAATTTGCATGCACATAGAAAATAGGTTTATAATTATCGAGAAGTGCTTATTTTTCGCGATGTTAACAGTAAACGTTGTCTTATAGGTTACAATACACTAAATGATCGCTTCATGTAGGGCTGTACTCTCTAAAAAAATATCATAGTTGACAGGAAGGCATGTTTTACACTTTTTACCATTATTCGGGTGTTATCTTGCGGTGATAATGGTAGGGCATGAATAGGTGTTCACTACTGAATCCCTGAAATATGATACACGTGAAGACTATCGTAAACCATTGCACTAGAAAAGGTTACATTCCACTAAGAAACGGCCGAAAAAAAAAGTTGCAAAAACAGTCGATTTTGATTTGTGTCAAGTTCTTTCTTGCATTGTACATGACATATCTTTTTTATTGCATAAATCGATTCCGCTTAGAATGGCCTTTAAGAAAAGGTATGGTTATGGGGGTCTCTATGTGCAAAATGTTGCATTTATTTTCGCTCAAAGTTGTCGCATTTACATTGAATTATATAGGGAAATTATTTAGTGTATTATGACCTAAACGCAAAACCAGGCCTAGTCACAAAGGAGCTGTATTTACAGAAAATCATCATTTTTTTAGTGGGATATGACGCGTTTTGGCAAATTTCACGGAATAAATGCGTTTGTTTCACGAATTTAAGGAGCATCGTGAGTTTCTAAGAAGAAAATACGTTTTCAGAGGAAAATAAGAAAAAAAACGTACAAAAACTCGTCTTGAGCATCTCAAATCGCAACAATTTGTACTGAAAGAGCTCATGAACACGTTTTAATAGTTGTTTACTTCTTTTTCTACATAGCTTGTAACAATATTCCAGTATTTTGACCGATTGTAATTATTTAGGGTAATCGTGTTTACGCCTGAACGCCCGTTATAAATCAAAGCTCCGAACGCGAAAGCCACATGGCTTATCAGGCGTTATAATAAAATGCATTTTCAAGCATTTCTACGTGAAAGATCGGTCTGAAAATTTGCATGCACATAGAAAATAGGTTTATAATTATCGAGAAGTGCTTATTTTTCGCGATGTTAACAGTAAACGTTGTCTTAAACGCAAAACCAGGCCTAGTCACAAAGAAGATGTATTTACAGAAAATCATCATTTTTTTAGTGCGATATGACGCGTTTTGGCAAATTTCACGGAATAAATGCGTTTGTTTCACGAATTTAAGGAGCATCGTGAGTTTTTAAGAAGAAAAATACGTTTTCAGAGGAAAATAAGAAAAAAAACGTACAAAAACTCGTCTTGAGCATCTCAAATCGCAACAATTTGTGCTGAAAGAGCTCAGTGAACACGTTTTAATAGTTGTTTACTTCTTTTTCTACATAGCTTGTAACAATATTCCAGTATTTTGACCGATTGTAATTATTTAGGGTAATCGTGTTTTACGCCTGAACGCCCGTTATAAATCAAAGCTCCGAACGCGAAAGCCACATGGCTTATCAGGCGTTATAATAAAATGCATTTTCAAGCATTTCTACGTGAAAGATCGGTCTGAAAATTTGGCATGCACATAGAAAATAGGTTTATAATTATCGAGAAGTGCTTATTTTTCGCGATGTTAACAGTAAACGTTGTCTTATAGGTTACAATACACTAAATGATCGCTTCATGTAGGGCTGTACTCTCTAAAAAAATATCATAGTTGACAGGAAGGCATGTTTTACACTTTTTACCATTATTCGGGTGTTATCTTGCGGTGATAATGGTAGGGCATGAATAGGTGTTCACTACTGAATCCCTGAAATATGATACACGTGAAGACTATCGTAAACCATTGCACTAGAAAAGGTTACATTCCACTAAGAAACGGCCGAAAAAAAAGTTGCAAAAACAGTCGATTTTGATTTGTGTCAAGTTCTTTCTTGCATTGTACATGACATATCTTTTTTATTGCATAAATCGATTCCGCTTAGAATGGCCTTTAAGAAAAGGTATGGTTATGGGGGTCTCTATGTGCAAAATGTTGCATTTATTTTCGCTCAAAGTTGTCGCATTTACATTGAATTATATAGGGAAATTATTTAGTGTATTATGACCTAAACGCAAAACCAGGCCTAGTCACAAAGGAGCTGTATTTACAGAAAATCATCATTTTTTTAGTGGGATATGACGCGTTTTGGCAAATTTCACGGAATAAATGCGTTTGTTTCACGAATTTAAGGAGCACTCGTGAGTTTCTAAGAAGAAAATACGTTTTCAGAGGAAAATAAGAAAAAAAAACGTACAAAAACTCGTCTTGAGCATCTCAAATCGCAACAATTTGTACTGAAAGAGCTCAGTGAACACGTTTTAATAGTTGTTTACTTCTTTTTCTACATAGCTTGTAACAATATTCCAGTATTTTGACCGATTGTAATTATTTAGGGTAATCGTTTTACGCCTGAACGCCCGTTATAAATCAAAGCTCCGAACGCGAAAGCCACATGGCTTATCAGGCGTTATAATAAAATGCATTTTCAAGCATTTCTACGTGAAAGATCGGTCTGAAAATTGGCATGCACATAGAAAATAGGTTTATAATTATCGAGAAGTGCTTATTTTTCGCGATGTTAACAGTAAACGTTGTCTTATAGGTTACAATACACTAAATGATCGCTTCATGTAGGGCTGTACTCTCTAAAAAAATATCATAGTTGACAGGAAGGCATGTTTTACACTTTTTACCATTATTCGGGTGTTATCTTGCGGTGATAATGGTAGGGCATGAATAGGTGTTCACTACTGAATCCCTGAAATATGATACACGTGAAGACTATCGTAAACCATTGCACTAGAAAAGGTTACATTCCACTAAGAAACGGCCGAAAAAAAAAGTTGCAAAAACAGTCGATTTTGATTTGTGTCAAGTTCTTTCTTGCATTGTACATGACATATCTTTTTTATTGCATAAATCGATTCCGCTTAGAATGGCCTTTAAGAAAAGGTATGGTTATGGGGGTCTCTATGTGCAAAATGTTGCATTTATTTTCGCTCAAAGTTGTCGCATTTACATTGAATTATATAGGGAAATTATTTAGTGTATTATGACCTAAACGCAAAACCAGGCCTAGTCACAAAGGAAGATGTATTTACAGAAAATCATCATTTTTTTAGTGCGATATGACGCGTTTTGGCAAATTTCACGGAATAAATGCGTTTGTTTCACGAATTTAAGGAGCATCGTGAGTTTTAAGAAGAAAATACGTTTTCAGAGGAAAATAAGAAAAAAAAACGTACAAAAACTCGTCTTGAGCATCTCAAATCGCAACAATTTGTGCTGAAAGAGCTCGTGAACACGTTTTAATAGTTGTTTACTTCTTTTTCTACATAGCTTGTAACAATATTCCAGTATTTTGAACCGATTGTAATTATTTAGGGTAATCGTTTTACGCCTGAACGCCCGTTATAAATCAAAGCTCCGAACGCGAAAGCCACATGGCTTATCAGGCGTTATAATAAAATGCATTTTCAAGCATTTCTACGTGAAAGATCGGTCTGAAAATTTGCATGCACATAGAAAATAGGTTTATAATTATCGAGAAGTGCTTATTTTTCGCGATGTTAACAGTAAACGTTGTCTTAAACGCAAAACCAGGCCTAGTCACAAAGAAGATGTATTTACAGAAAATCATCATTTTTTTAGTGCGATATGACGCGTTTTGGCAAATTTCACGGAATAAATGCGTTTGTTTCACGAATTTAAGGAGCATCGTGAGTTTTAAAGAAGAAAATACGTTTTCAGAGGAAAATAAGAAAAAAAACGTACAAAAAATCGTCTTGAGCATCTCAAATCGCAACAATTTGTGCTGAAAGAGCTCGTGAACACGTTTTAATAGTTGATTACTTCTTTTTCTACATAGCTTGTAACAATATTCCAGTATTTTAACCGATTGTAGTTATTTAGGGTAATCGTTTTACGTCTGAACGCCCGTTATAAATCAAAGCTCCGAACGCGAAAGCCACATGGCTTATCAGGCGTTATAATAAAATGCATTTTCAAGCATTTCTACGTGAAAGATCGGTCTGAAAATTTGCATGCACATAGAAAATAGGTTTATAATTATCGAGAAGTGCTTATTTTTCGCGATGTTAACAGTAAACGTTGTCTTATACGCAAAACCAGGCCTAGTCACAAAGAAGATGTATTTACAGAAAATCATCATTTTTTTAGTGCGATATGACGCGTTTTGGCAAATTTCACGGAATAAATGCGTTTGTTTCACGAATTTAAGGAGCATCGTGAGTTTTAAGAAGAAAATACGTTTTCAGAGGAAAATAAGAAAAAAAACGTACAAAAACTCGTCTTGAGCATCTCAAATCGCAACAATTTGTGCTGAAAGAGCTCGTGAACACGTTTTAATAGTTGTTTACTTCTTTTTCTACATAGCTTGTAACAATATTCCAGTATTTTGACCGATTGTAATTATTTAGGGTAATCGTTTTACGCCTGAACGCCCGTTATAAATCAAAGCTCCGAACGCGAAAGCCACATGGCTTATCAGGCGTTATAATAAAATGCATTTTCAAGCATTTCTACGTGAAAGATCGGTCTGAAAATTTGCATGCACATAGAAAATAGGTTTATAATTATCGAGAAGTGCTTATTTTTCGCGATGTTAACAGTAAACGTTGTCTTATACGCAAAACCAGGCCTAGTCACAAAGAAGATGTATTTACAGAAAATCATCATTTTTTTAGTGCGATATGACGCGTTTTGGCAAATTTCACGGAATAAATGCGTTTGTTTCACGAATTTAAGGAGCATCCGTGAGTTTTTAAGAAGAAAATACGTTTTCAGAGGAAAATAAGAAAAAAAAACGTACAAAAACTCGTCTTGAGCATCTCAAATCGCAACAATTTGTGCTGAAAGAGCTCAGTGAACACGTTTTAATAGTTGTTTACTTCTTTTTCTACATAGCTTGTAACAATATTCCAGTATTTTGACCGATTGTAATTATTTAGGGTAATCGTGTTTTACGCCTGAACGCCCGTTATAAATCAAAGCTCCGAACGCGAAAGCCACATGGCTTATCAGGCGTTATAATAAAATGCATTTTCAAGCATTTCTACGTGAAAGATCGGTCTGAAAATTGCATGCACATAGAAAATAGGTTTATAATTATCGAGAAGTGCTTATTTTTCGCGATGTTAACAGTAAACGTTGTCTTATAGGTTACAATACACTAAATGATCGCTTCATGTAGGGCTGTACTCTCTAAAAAAATATCATAGTTGACAGGAAGGCATGTTTTACACTTTTTACCATTATTCGGGTGTTATCTTGCGGTGATAATGGTAGGGCATGAATAGGTGTTCACTACTGAATCCCTGAAATATGATACACGTGAAGACTATCGTAAACCATTGCACTAGAAAAGGTTACATTCCACTAAGAAACGGCCGAAAAAAAAGTTGCAAAAACAGTCGATTTTGATTTGTGTCAAGTTCTTTCTTGCATTGTACATGACATATCTTTTTTATTGCATAAATCGATTCCGCTTAGAATGGCCTTTAAGAAAAGGTATGGTTATGGGGGTCTCTATGTGCAAAATGTTGCATTTATTTTCGCTCAAAGTTGTCGCATTTACATTGAATTATATAGGGAAATTATTTAGTGTATTATGACCTAAACGCAAAACCAGGCCTAGTCACAAAGGAAGCTGTATTTACAGAAAATCATCATTTTTTAGTGGGATATGACGCGTTTTGGCAAATTTCACGGAATAAATGCGTTTGTTTCACGAATTTAAGGAGCACCGTGAGTTTTAAGAAGAAAATACGTTTTCAGAGGAAAATAAGAAAAAAAAACGTACAAAAACTCGTCTTGAGCATCTCAAATCGCAACAATTTGTAGCTGAAAGAGCTCAGTGAACACGTTTTAATAGTTGTTTACTTCTTTTTCTACATAGCTTGTAACAATATTCCAGTATTTTGACCGATTGTAATTATTTAGGGTAATCGTGTTTTACGCCTGAACGCCCGTTATAAATCAAAGCTCCGAACGCGAAAGCCACATGGCTTATCAGGCGTTATAATAAAATGCATTTTCAAGCATTTCTACGTGAAAGATCGGTCTGAAAATTGGCATGCACATAGAAAATAGGTTTATAATTATCGAGAAGTGCTTATTTTTCGCGATGTTAACAGTAAACGTTGTCTTATAGGTTACAATACACTAAATGATCGCTTCATGTAGGGCTGTACTCTCTAAAAAAATATCATAGTTGACAGGAAGGCATGTTTTACACTTTTTACCATTATTCGGGTGTTATCTTGCGGTGATAATGGTAGGGCATGAATAGGTGTTCACTACTGAATCCCTGAAATATGATACACGTGAAGACTATCGTAAACCATTGCACTAGAAAAGGTTACATTCCACTAAGAAACGGCCGAAAAAAAAAGTTGCAAAAACAGTCGATTTTGATTTGTGTCAAGTTCTTTCTTGCATTGTACATGACATATCTTTTTTATTGCATAAATCGATTCCGCTTAGAATGGCCTTTAAGAAAAGGTATGGTTATGGGGGTCTCTATGTGCAAAATGTTGCATTTATTTTCGCTCAAAGTTGTCGCATTTACATTGAATTATATAGGGAAATTATTTAGTGTATTATGACCTAAACGCAAAACCAGGCCTAGTCACAAAGGAGATGTATTTACAGAAAATCATCATTTTTTAGTGGGATATGACGCGTTTTGGCAAATTTCACGGAATAAATGCGTTTGTTTCACGAATTTAAGGAGCACCGTGAGTTTCTAAGAAGAAAATACGTTTTCAGAGGAAAATAAGAAAAAAAACGTACAAAAACTCGTCTTGAGCATCTCAAATCGCAACAATTTGTGCTGAAAGAGCTCAGTGAACACGTTTTAATAGTTGTTTACTTCTTTTTCTACATAGCTTGTAACAATATTCCAGTATTTTGAACCGATTGTAATTATTTAGGGTAATCGTGTTTACGCCTGAACGCCCGTTATAAATCAAAGCTCCGAACGCGAAAGCCACATGGCTTATCAGGCGTTATAATAAAATGCATTTTCAAGCATTTCTACGTGAAAGAATCGGTCTGAAAATTTGCATGCACATAGAAAATAGGTTTATAATTATCGAGAAGTGCTTATTTTTCGCGATGTTAACAGTAAACGTTGTCTTATAACGCAAAACCAGGCCTAGTCACAAAGAGATGTATTTACAGAAAATCATCATTTTTTTAGTGCGATATGACGCGTTTTGGCAAATTTCACGGAATAAATGCGTTTGTTTCACGAATTTAAGGAGCATCGTGAGTTTTTAAGAAGAAAATACGTTTTCAGAGGAAAATAAGAAAAAAAAACGTACAAAAACTCGTCTTGAGCATCTCAAATCGCAACAATTTGTGCTGAAAGAGCTCGTGAACACGTTTTAATAGTTGTTTACTTCTTTTTCTACATAGCTTGTAACAATATTCCAGTATTTTAACCGATTGTAATTATTTAGGGTAATCGTTTTACGCCTGAACGCCCGTTATAAATCAAAGCTCCGAACGCGAAAGCCACATGGCTTATCAGGCGTTATAATAAAATGCATTTTCAAGCATTTCTACGTGAAAGAACGGTCTGAAAATTGGCATGCACATAGAAAATAGGTTTATAATTATCGAGAAGTGCTTATTTTTCGCGATGTTAACAGTAAACGTTGTCTTATAGGTTACAATACACTAAATGATCGCTTCATGTAGGGCTGTACTCTCTAAAAAAATATCATAGTTGACAGGAAGGCATGTTTTACACTTTTTACCATTATTCGGGTGTTATCTTGCGGTGATAATGGTAGGGCATGAATAGGTGTTCACTACTGAATCCCTGAAATATGATACACGTGAAGACTATCGTAAACCATTGCACTAGAAAAGGTTACATTCCACTAAGAAACGGCCGAAAAAAAAAGTTGCAAAAACAGTCGATTTTGATTTGTGTCAAGTTCTTTCTTGCATTGTACATGACATATCTTTTTTATTGCATAAATCGATTCCGCTTAGAATGGCCTTTAAGAAAAGGTATGGTTATGGGGGTCTCTATGTGCAAAATGTTGCATTTATTTTCGCTCAAAGTTGTCGCATTTACATTGAATTATATAGGGAAATTATTTAGTGTATTATGACCTAAACGCAAAACCAGGCCTAGTCACAAAGGAGCTGTATTTACAGAAAATCATCATTTTTTTAGTGGGATATGACGCGTTTTGGCAAATTTCACGGAATAAATGCGTTTGTTTCACGAATTTAAGGAGCACCGTGAGTTTCTAAGAAGAAAATACGTTTTCAGAGGAAAATAAGAAAAAAAACGTACAAAAACTCGTCTTGAGCATCTCAAATCGCAACAATTTGTACTGAAAGAGCTCATGAACACGTTTTAATAGTTGTTTACTTCTTTTTCTACATAGCTTGTAACAATATTCCAGTATTTTGACCGATTGTAATTATTTAGGGTAATCGTGTTTACGCCTGAACGCCCGTTATAAATCAAAGCTCCGAACGCGAAAGCCACATGGCTTATCAGGCGTTATAATAAAATGCATTTTCAAGCATTTCTACGTGAAAGATCGGTCTGAAAATTGGCATGCACATAGAAAATAGGTTTATAATTATCGAGAAGTGCTTATTTTTCGCGATGTTAACAGTAAACGTTGTCTTATAGGTTACAATACACTAAATGATCGCTTCATGTAGGGCTGTACTCTCTAAAAAAATATCATAGTTGACAGGAAGGCATGTTTTACACTTTTTACCATTATTCGGGTGTTATCTTGCGGTGATAATGGTAGGGCATGAATAGGTGTTCACTACTGAATCCCTGAAATATGATACACGTGAAGACTATCGTAAACCATTGCACTAGAAAAGGTTACATTCCACTAAGAAACGGCCGAAAAAAAAAGTTGCAAAAAACAGTCGATTTTGATTTGTGTCAAGTTCTTTCTTGCATTGTACATGACATATCTTTTTTATTGCATAAATCGATTCCGCTTAGAATGGCCTTTAAGAAAAGGTATGGTTATGGGGGTCTCTATGTGCAAAATGTTGCATTTATTTTCGCTCAAAGTTGTCGCATTTACATTGAATTATATAGGGAAATTATTTAGTGTATTATGACCTAAACGCAAAACCAGGCCTAGTCACAAAGAGCTGTATTTACAGAAAATCATCATTTTTTTAGTGGGATATGACGCGTTTTGGCAAATTTCACGGAATAAATGCGTTTGTTTCACGAATTTAAGGAGCATCGTGAGTTTCTAAGAAGAAAATACGTTTTCAGAGGAAAATAAGAAAAAAAAACGTACAAAAACTCGTCTTGAGCATCTCAAATCGCAACAATTTGTACTGAAAGAGCTCATGAACACGTTTTAATAGTTGTTTACTTCTTTTTCTACATAGCTTGTAACAATATTCCAGTATTTTGACCGATTGTAATTATTTAGGGTAATCGTGTTTACGCCTGAACGCCCGTTATAAATCAAAGCTCCGAACGCGAAAGCCACATGGCTTATCAGGCGTTATAATAAAATGCATTTTCAAGCATTTCTACGTGAAAGAATCGGTCTGAAAATTTGCATGCACATAGAAAATAGGTTTATAATTATCGAGAAGTGCTTATTTTTCGCGATGTTAACAGTAAACGTTGTCTAAACGCAAAACCAGGCCTAGTCACAAAGAAGATGTATTTACAGAAAATCATCATTTTTTTAGTGCGATATGACGCGTTTTGGCAAATTTCACGGAATAAATGCGTTTGTTTCACGAATTTAAGGAGCATCGTGAGTTTTTAAGAAGAAAATACGTTTTTCAGAGGAAAATAAGAAAAAAAAACGTACAAAAACTCGTCTTGAGCATCTCAAATCGCAACAATTTGTGCTGAAAGAGCTCGTGAACACGTTTTAATAGTTGTTTACTTCTTTTTCTACATAGCTTGTAACAATATTCCAGTATTTTAACCGATTGTAATTATTTAGGGTAATCGTTTTACGCCTGAACGCCCGTTATAAATCAAAGCTCCGAACGCGAAAGCCACATGGCTTATCAGGCGTTATAATAAAATGCATTTTCAAGCATTTCTACGTGAAAGATCGGTCTGAAAATTGGCATGCACATAGAAAATAGGTTTATAATTATCGAGAAGTGCTTATTTTTCGCGATGTTAACAGTAAACGTTGTCTTATAGGTTACAATACACTAAATGATCGCTTCATGTAGGGCTGTACTCTCTAAAAAAATATCATAGTTGACAGGAAGGCATGTTTTACACTTTTTACCATTATTCGGGTGTTATCTTGCGGTGATAATGGTAGGGCATGAATAGGTGTTCACTACTGAATCCCTGAAATATGATACACGTGAAGACTATAGTAAACCATTGCACTAGAAAAGGTTACATTCCACTAAGAAACGGCCGAAAAAAAAAGTTGCAAAAACAGTCGATTTTGATTTGTGTCAAGTTCTTTCTTGCATTGTACATGACATATCTTTTTTATTGCATAAATCGATTCCGCTTAGAATGGCCTTTAAGAAAAGGTATGGTTATGGGGGTCTCTATGTGCAAAATGTTGCATTTATTTTCGCTCAAAGTTGTCGCATTTACATTGAATTATATAGGGAAATTATTTAGTGTATTATGACCTAAACGCAAAACCAGGCCTAGTCACAAAGGAAGCTGTATTTACAGAAAATCATCATTTTTTTAGTGGGATATGACGCGTTTTGGCAATTTCACGGAATAAATGCGTTTGTTTCACGAATTTAAGGAGCATCGTGAGTTTCTAAGAAGAAAATACGTTTTCAGAGGAAAATAAGAAAAAAAAACGTACAAAAACTCGTCTTGAGCATCTCAAATCGCAACAATTTGTAGCTGAAAGAGCTCATGAACACGTTTTAATAGTTGTTTACTTCTTTTTCTACATAGCTTGTAACAATATTCCAGTATTTTGAACCGATTGTAATTATTTAGGGTAATCGTGTTTACGCCTGAACGCCCGTTATAAATCAAAGCTCCGAACGCGAAAGCCACATGGCTTATCAGGCGTTATAATAAAATGCATTTTCAAGCATTTCTACGTGAAAGATCGGTCTGAAAATTGGCATGCACATAGAAAATAGGTTTATAATTATCGAGAAGTGCTTATTTTTCGCGATGTTAACAGTAAACGTTGTCTTATAGGTTACAATACACTAAATGATCGCTTCATGTAGGGCTGTACTCTCTAAAAAAATATCATAGTTGACAGGAAGGCATGTTTTACACTTTTTACCATTATTCGGGTGTTATCTTGCGGTGATAATGGTAGGGCATGAATAGGTGTTCACTACTGAATCCCTGAAATATGATACACGTGAAGACTATCGTAAACCATTGCACTAGAAAAGGTTACATTCCACTAAGAAACGGCCGAAAAAAAAAGTTGCAAAAACAGTCGATTTTGATTTGTGTCAAGTTCTTTCTTGCATTGTACATGACATATCTTTTTATTGCATAAATCGATTCCGCTTAGAATGGCCTTTAAGAAAAGGTATGGTTATGGGGGTCTCTATGTGCAAAATGTTGCATTTATTTTCGCTCAAAGTTGTCGCATTTACATTGAATTATATAGGGAAATTATTTAGTGTATTATGACCTAAACGCAAAACCAGGCCTAGTCACAAAGGAGCTGTATTTACAGAAAATCATCATTTTTTTAGTGGGATATGACGCGTTTTGGCAAATTTCACGGAATAAATGCGTTTGTTTCACGAATTTAAGGAGCATCGTGAGTTTCTAAGAAGAAAATACGTTTTCAGAGGAAAATAAGAAAAAAAAACGTACAAAAACTCGTCTTGAGCATCTCAAATCGCAACAATTTGTACTGAAAGAGCTCATGAACACGTTTTAATAGTTGTTTACTTCTTTTTCTACATAGCTTGTAACAATATTCCAGTATTTTGACCGATTGTAATTATTTAGGGTAATCGTTTTACGCCTGAACGCCCGTTATAAATCAAAGCTCCGAACGCGAAAGCCACATGGCTTATCAGGCGTTATAATAAAATGCATTTTCAAGCATTTCTACGTGAAAGATCGGTCTGAAAATTTGCATGCACATAGAAAATAGGTTTATAATTATCGAGAAGTGCTTATTTTTCGCGATGTTAACAGTAAACGTTGTCTTAACGCAAAAACCAGGCCTAGTCACAAAGAAGATGTATTTACAGAAAATCATCATTTTTTTAGTGCGATATGACGCGTTTTGGCAAATTTCACGGAATAAATGCGTTTGTTTCACGAATTTAAGGAGCATCGTGAGTTTTTAAGAAGAAAATACGTTTTCAGAGGAAAATAAGAAAAAAAACGTACAAAAACTCGTCTTGAGCATCTCAAATCGCAACAATTTGTGCTGAAAGAGCTCGTGAACACGTTTTAATAGTTGTTTACTTCTTTTTCTACATAGCTTGTAACAATATTCCAGTATTTTAACCGATTGTAATTATTTAGGGTAATCGTTTTACGCCTGAAACGCCCGTTATAAATCAAAGCTCCGAACGCGAAAGCCACATGGCTTATCAGGCGTTATAATAAAATGCATTTTTCAAGCATTTCTACGTGAAAGATCGGTCTGAAAATTTGCATGCACATAGAAAATAGGTTTATAATTATCGAGAAGTGCTTATTTTTCGCGATGTTAACAGTAAACGTTGTCTTATAGGTTACAATACACTAAATGATCGCTTCATGTAGGGCTGTACTCTCTAAAAAAATATCATAGTTGACAGGAAGGCATGTTTTACACTTTTTACCATTATTCGGGTGTTATCTTGCGGTGATAATGGTAGGGCATGAATAGGTGTTCACTACTGAATCCCTGAAATATGATAAACGTGAAGACTATAGTAAACCATTGCACTAGAAAAGGTTACATTCCACTAAGAAACGGCCGAAAAAAAAAGTTGCAAAAACAAGTCGATTTTGATTTGTGTCAAGTTCTTTCTTGCATTGTACATGACATATCTTTTTTATTGCATAAATCGATTCCGCTTAGAATGGCCTTTAAGAAAAGGTATGGTTATGGGGGTCTCTATGTGCAAAATGTTGCATTTATTTTCGCTCAAAGTTGTCGCATTTACATTGAATTATATAGGGAAATTATTTAGTGTATTATGACCTAAACGCAAAACCAGGCCTAGTCACAAAGAAGATGTATTTACAGAAAATCATCATTTTTTTAGTGCGATATGACGCGTTTTGGCAAATTTCACGGAATAAATGCGTTGTTTCACGAATTTAAGGAGCATCGTGAGTTTTTAAGAAGAAAATACGTTTTCAGAGGAAAATAAGAAAAAAAACGTACAAAAACTCGTCTTGAGCATCTCAAATCGCAACAATTTGTGCTGAAAGAGCTCGTGAACACGTTTTAATAGTTGTTTACTTCTTTTTCTACATAGCTTGTAACAATATTCCAGTATTTTAACCGATTGTAATTATTTAGGGTAATCGTTTTACGCCTGAACGCCCGTTATAAATCAAAGCTCCGAACGCGAAAGCCACATGGCTTATCAGGCGTTATAATAAAATGCATTTTCAAGCATTTCTACGTGAAAGATCGGTCTGAAAATTTGCATGCACATAGAAAATAGGTTTATAATTATCGAGAAGTGCTTATTTTTCGCGATGTTAACAGTAAACGTTGTCTTATACGCAAAACCAGGCCTAGTCACAAGAAGATGTATTTACAGAAAATCATCATTTTTTGTGCGATATGACGCGTTTTGGCAAATTTCACGGAATAAATGCGTTTGTTTCACGATTTAAGGAGCATCGTGAGTTTTTAAGAAGAAAATACGTTTTCAGAGGAAAATAGAAAAAAAAACGTACAAAAACTCGTCTTGAGCATCTCAAATCGCAACAATTTGTGCTGAAAGAGCTCGTGAACACGTTTAAATAGTTGTTTACTTCTTTTTCTACATAGCTTGTAACAATATTCCAGTATTTTAACCGATTTGTAATTATTTAGGGTATCGTTTTACGCCTGAACGCCCGTTATAATCAAAGCTCCGAACGCGAAAGCCACATGGCTTATCAGGCGTTATAATAAATGCATTTTCAAGCATTCTACGTGAAAGATCGGTCTGAAAATTTGCCATGCACATAGAAAATAGGTTTATAATTATCGAGAAGTGCTTATTTTCGCGATGTTACACAGTAAACGTTGTCTTAACGGCAACAACCAGGCCTAGTCACAAAGAAGATGTATTTACAGAAATCATCATTTTTTTAGTGCGATATGACGCGTTTTTGGCAAATTTCACGGAATAAACTGCGTTTGTTTCACGAATTTAAGGAGCATCGTGAGTTTTTAAGAAGAAATACGTTTTCAGAGGAAAATAAGAAAAAAACGTACAAAAACTCGTCTTGAGCATCTCAAATCGCAACAATTTGTGCTGAAAGAGCTCGTGAACACGTTTTAATAGTTGTTTACTTCTTTTTCTACATAGCTTGTAACAATATTCCAGTATTTTTAACCGATTGTAATATTTAGGGTAATCGTTTTACGCCTGAACGCCCGTTATAAATCAAAGCTCCGAACGCGAAAGCCACATGGCTTATCAGGCGTTATAATAAAATGCATTTTCAAGCATTTCTACGTGAAAGATCGGTCTGAAAATTTGCATGCACATAGAAAATAGGTTTATAATTATCGAGAAGTGCTTATTTTTCGCGATGTTAACAGTAAACGTTGTCTTATAGGTTACAATACACTAAATGATCGCTTCATGTAGGGCTGTACTCTCTAAAAAAATATCATAGTTGACAGGAAGGCATGTTTTACACTTTTTACCATTATTCGGGTGTTATCTTGCGGTGATAATGGTAGGGCATGAATAGGTGTTCACTACTGAATCCCTGAAATATGATAAACGTGAAGACTATAGTAAACCATTGCACTAGAAAAGGTTACATTCCACTAAGAAACGGCCGAAAAAAAAAGTTGCAAAAACAATCGATTTTGATTTGTGTCAAGTTCTTTCTTGCATTGTACATGACATATCTTTTTTATTGCATAAATCGATTCCGCTTAGAATGGCCTTTAAGAAAAGGTATGGTTATGGGGGTCTCTATGTGCAAAATGTTGCATTTATTTTCGCTCAAAGTTGTCGCATTTACATTGAATTATATAGGGAAATTATTTAGTGTATTATGACCTAAACGCAAAACCAGGCCTAGTCACAAAGAAGATGTATTTACAGAAAATCATCATTTTTTTAGTGCGATATGACGCGTTTTGGCAAATTTCACGGAATAAATGCGTTTGTTTCACGAATTTAAGGAGCAGCATCGTGAGTTTTAAGAAGAAAATACGTTTTCAGAGGAAAATAAGAAAAAAAACGTACAAAAACTCGTCTTGAGCATCTCAAATCGCAACAATTTGTGCTGAAAGAGCTCGTGAACACGTTTTAATAGTTGTTTACTTCTTTTTCTACATAGCTTGTAACAATATTCCAGTATTTTACCGATTGTAATTATTTAGGGTAATCGTTTTACGCCTGAACGCCCGTTATAAATCAAAGCTCCGAACGCGAAAGCCACATGGCTTATCAGGCGTTATAATAAAATGCATTTTCAAGCATTTCTACGTGAAAGATCGGTCTGAAAATTTGCATGCACATAGAAAATAGGTTTATAATTATCGAGAAGTGCTTATTTTTCGCGATGTTAACAGTAAACGTTGTCTTATACGCAAAACCAGGCCTAGTCACAAAGAAGATGTATTTACAGAAAATCATCATTTTTTTAGTGCGATATGACGCGTTTTGGCAAATTTCACGGAATAAATGCGTTTGTTTCACGAATTTAAGGAGCATCGTGAGTTTTTAAGAAGAAAATACGTTTTCAGAGGAAAATAAGAAAAAAAACGTACAAAAACTCGTCTTGAGCATCTCAAATCGCAACAATTTGTGCTGAAAGAGCTCGTGAACACGTTTTAATAGTTGTTTACTTCTTTTTCTACATAGCTTGTAACAATATTCCAGTATTTTAACCGATTGTAATTATTTAGGGTAATCGTTTTACGCCTGAACGCCCGTTATAAATCAAAGCTCCGAACGCGAAAGCCACATGGCTTATCAGGCGTTATAATAAAATGCATTTTCAAGCATTTCTACGTGAAAGATCGGTCTGAAAATTTGCATGCACATAGAAAATAGGTTTATAATTATCGAGAAGTGCTTATTTTTCGCGATGTTAACAGTAAACGTTGTCTTATAGGTTACAATACACTAAATGATCGCTTCATGTAGGGCTGTACTCTCTAAAAAAATATCATAGTTGACAGGAAGGCATGTTTTACACTTTTTACCATTATTCGGGTGTTATCTTGCGGTGATAATGGTAGGGCATGAATAGGTGTTCACTACTGAATCCCTGAAATATGATAAACGTGAAGACTATAGTAAACCATTGCACTAGAAAAGGTTACATTCCACTAAGAAACGGCCGAAAAAAAAAGTTGCAAAAACAATCGATTTTGATTTGTGTCAAGTTCTTTCTTGCATTGTACATGACATATCTTTTTTATTGCATAAATCGATTCCGCTTAGAATGGCCTTTAAGAAAAGGTATGGTTTATGGGGGTCTCTATGTGCAAAATGTTGCATTTATTTTCGCTCAAAGTTGTCGCATTTACATTGAATTATATAGGGAAATTATTTAGTGTATTATGACCTAAACGCAAAACCAGGCCTAGTCACAAAGAAGATGTATTTACAGAAAATCATCATTTTTTTAGTGCGATATGACGCGTTTTGGGCAAATTTCACGGAATAAATGCGTTTGTTTCACGAATTTAAGGAGCATCGTGAGTTTTTAAGAAGAAAATACGTTTTCAGAGGAAAATAAGAAAAAAAACGTACAAAAACTCGTCTTGAGCATCTCAAATCGCAACAATTTGTGCTGAAAGAGCTCGTGAACACGTTTTAATAGTTGTTTACTTCTTTTTCTACATAGCTTGTAACAATATTCCAGTATTTTAACCGATTGTAATTATTTAGGGTAATCGTTTTACGCCTGAACGCCCGTTATAAATCAAAGCTCCGAACGCGAAAGCCACATGGCTTATCAGGCGTTATAATAAAATGCATTTTCAAGCATTTCTACGTGAAAGATCGGTCTGAAAATTTGCATGCACATAGAAAATAGGTTTATAATTATCGAGAAGTGCTTATTTTTCGCGATGTTAACAGTAAACGTTGTCTTAACGCAAAAACCAGGCCTAGTCACAAAGAAGATGTATTTACAGAAAATCATCATTTTTTTTAGTGCGATATGACGCGTTTTGGCAAATTTCACGGAATAAATGCGTTTGTTTCACGAATTTAAGGAGCATCGTGAGTTTTTAAGAAGAAAATACGTTTTCAGAGGAAAATAAGAAAAAAAACGTACAAAAACTCGTCTTGAGCATCTCAAATCGCAACAATTTGTGCTGAAAGAGCTCGTGAACACGTTTTAATAGTTGTTTACTTCTTTTTCTACATAGCTTGTAACAATATTCCAGTATTTTAACCGATTGTAATTATTTAGGGTAATCGTTTTACGCCTGAACGCCCGTTATAAATCAAAGCTCCGAACGCGAAAGCCACATGGCTTATCAGGCGTTATAATAAAATGCATTTTCAAGCATTTCTACGTGAAAGATCGGTCTGAAAATTTGCATGCACATAGAAAATAGGTTTATAATTATCGAGAAGTGCTTATTTTTCGCGATGTTAACAGTAAACGTTGTCTTATAGGTTACAATACACTAAATGATCGCTTCATGTAGGGCTGTACTCTCTAAAAAAATATCATAGTTGACAGGAAGGCATGTTTTACACTTTTTACCATTATTCGGGTGTTATCTTGCGGTGATAATGGTAGGGCATGAATAGGTGTTCACTACTGAATCCCTGAAATATGATAAACGTGAAGACTATAGTAAACCATTGCACTAGAAAAGGTTACATTCCACTAAGAAACGGCCGAAAAAAAAAGTTGCAAAAACAATCGATTTTGATTTGTGTCAAGTTCTTTCTTGCATTGTACATGACATATCTTTTTTATTGCATAAATCGATTCCGCTTAGAATGGCCTTTAAGAAAAGGTATGGTTATGGGGGTCTCTATGTGCAAAATGTTGCATTTATTTTCGCTCAAAGTTGTCGCATTTACATTGAATTATATAGGGAAATTATTTAGTGTATTATGACCTAAACGCAAAACCAGGCCTAGTCACAAAGAAGATGTATTTACAGAAAATCATCATTTTTTTAGTGCGATATGACGCGTTTTTGGCAAATTTCACGGAATAAATGCGTTTGTTTCACGAATTTAAGGAGCATCGTGAGTTTTTAAGAAGAAAATAACGTTTTCAGAGGAAAATAAGAAAAAAAACGTACAAAAAACTCGTCTTGAGCATCTCAAATCGCAACAATTTGTGCTGAAAGAGCTCGTGAACACGTTTTAATAGTTGTTTACTTCTTTTTCTACATAGCTTGTAACAATTATTCCAGTATTTTAACCGATTGTAATTATTTAGGGTAATCGTTTTACGCCTGAACGCCCGTTATAAATCAAAGCTCCGAACGCGAAAGCCACATGGCTTATCAGGCGTTATAATAAAATGCATTTTCAAGCATTTCTACGTGAAAGATCGGTCTGAAAATTTGCATGCACATAGAAAATAGGTTTATAATTATCGAGAAGTGCTTATTTTTCGCGATGTTAACAGTAAACGTTGTCTTATACGCAAAACCAGGCCTAGTCACAAAGAAGATGTATTTACAGAAAATCATCATTTTTTTAGTGCGATATGACGCGTTTTGGCAAATTTCACGGAATAAATGCGTTTGTTTCACGAATTTAAGGAGCATCGTGAGTTTTTAAGAAGAAAATACGTTTTCAGAGGAAAATAAGAAAAAAAACGTACAAAACTCGTCTTGAGCATCTCAAATCGCAACAATTTGTGCTGAAAGAGCTCGTGAACACGTTTTAATAGTTGTTTACTTCTTTTTCTACATAGCTTGTAACAATATTCCAGTATTTTAACCGATTGTAATTATTTAGGGTAATCGTTTTACGCCTGAACGCCCGTTATAAATCAAAGCTCCGAACGCGAAAGCCACATGGCTTATCAGGCGTTATAATAAAATGCATTTTCAAGCATTTCTACGTGAAAGATCGGTCTGAAAATTTGCATGCACATAGAAAATAGGTTTATAATTATCGAGAAGTGCTTATTTTTCGCGATGTTAACAGTAAACGTTGTCTTATAGGTTACAATACACTAAATGATCGCTTCATGTAGGGCTGTACTCTCTAAAAAAATATCATAGTTGACAGGAAGGCATGTTTTACACTTTTTACCATTATTCGGGTGTTATCTTGCGGTGATAATGGTAGGGCATGAATAGGTGTTCACTACTGAATCCCTGAAATATGATAAACGTGAAGACTATAGTAAACCATTGCACTAGAAAAGGTTACATTCCACTAAGAAACGGCCGAAAAAAAAAGTTGCAAAAACAATCGATTTTGATTTGTGTCAAGTTCTTTCTTGCATTGTACATGACATATCTTTTTATTGCATAAATCGATTCCGCTTAGAATGGCCTTTAAGAAAAGGTATGGTTATGGGGGTCTCTATGTGCAAAATGTTGCATTTATTTTCGCTCAAAGTTGTCGCATTTACATTGAATTATATAGGGAAATTATTTAGTGTATTATGACCTAAACGCAAAACCAGGCCTAGTCACAAAGAAGATGTATTTACAGAAAATCATCATTTTTTTAGTGCGATATGACGCGTTTTGGCAAATTTCACGGAATAAATGCGTTTGTTTCACGAATTTAAGGAGCATCGTGAGTTTTTAAGAAGAAAATACGTTTTCAGAGGAAAATAAGAAAAAAAAACGTACAAAAACTCGTCTTGAGCATCTCAAATCGCAACAATTTGTGCTGAAAGAGCTCGTGAACACGTTTTAATAGTTGTTTACTTCTTTTTCTACATAGCTTGTAACAATATTCCAGTATTTTAACCGATTGTAATTATTTAGGGTAATCGTTTTACGCCTGAACGCCCGTTATAAATCAAAGCTCCGAACGCGAAAGCCACATGGCTTATCAGGCGTTATAATAAAATGCATTTCAAGCATTTCTACGTGAAAGATCGGTCTGAAAATTTGCATGCACATAGAAAATAGGTTTATAATTATCGAGAAGTGCTTATTTTTCGCGATGTTAACAGTAAACGTTGTCTATACGCAAAACCAGGCCTAGTCACAAAGAAGATGTATTTACAGAAAATCATCATTTTTTTAGTGCGATATGACGCGTTTTGGCAAATTTCACGGAATAAATGCGTTTGTTTCACGAATTTAAGGAAGCATCGTGAGTTTTTAAGAAGAAATAATACGTTTTCAGAGGAAAATAAGAAAAAAAACGTACAAAAACTCGTCTTGAGCATCTCAAATCGCAACAATTTGTGCTGAAAGAGCTCGTGAACACGTTTTAATAGTTGTTTACTTCTTTTTTCTACATAGCTTGTAACAATATTCCAGTATTTTAACCGATTGTAATTATTTAGGGTAATCGTTTTACGCCTGAACGCCCGTTATAAATCAAAGCTCCGAACGCGAAAGCCACATGGCTTATCAGGCGTTATAATAAAATGCATTTTCAAGCATTTCTACGTGAAAGATCGGTCTGAAAATTTGCATGCACATAGAAAATAGGTTTATAATTATCGAGAAGTGCTTATTTTTCGCGATGTTAACAGTAAACGTTGTCTTCGCAAAACCAGGCCTAGTCACAAAGAAGATGTATTTACAGAAAATCATCATTTTTTTAGTGCGATATGACGCGTTTTGGCAAATTTCACGGAATAAATGCGTTTGTTTCACGAATTTAAGGAGCATCGTGAGTTTTTAAGAAGAAAATACGTTTTCAGAGGAAAATAAGAAAAAAACGTACAAAAACTCGTCTTGAGCATCTCAAATCGCAACAATTTGTGCTGAAAGAGCTCGTGAACACGTTTTAATAGTTGTTTACTTCTTTTTCTACATAGCTTGTAACAATATGCCAGTATTTTAACCGATTGTAATTATTTAGGGTAATCGTTTTACGCCTGAACGCCCGTTATAAATCAAAGCTCCGAACGCGAAAGCCACATGGCTTATCAGGCGTTATAGTAAAATTGCACTAGAAAAGCATTCTTGAAAAAAAAGTTGCAAAAACAATCGGATTTGTGAAGTTCGCATGTACATGAATATTTATGGGCTTAGAATGGTTTAAGAAAATATGGTTACTATGTGCCATTTATTTTCGCAAAGTTGTTTACATTGAATTAAAGGGTAGTGTCTTAAACGCAAAACCAGGCCTAGTCACAAAGAAGATGTATTTACAGAAAATCATCATTTTTTTAGTGCGATATGACGCGTTTTGGCAAATTTCACGGAATAAATGCGTTTGTTTCACGAATTTAAGGAGCATCGTGAGTTTTTAAGAAGAAAATACGTTTTCAGAGGAAAATAAAAAAAAACGTACAAAAACTCGTCTTGAGCATCTCAAATCGCAACAATTTGTGCTGAAAGAGCTCGTGAACACGTTTTAATAGTTGTTTACTTCTTTTTCTACATAGCTTGTAACAATATTCCAGTATTTTAACCGATTGTAATTATTTAGGGTAATCGTTTTACGCCTGAACGCCCGTTATAAATCAAAGCTCCGAACGCGAAAGCCACATGGCTTATCAGGCGTTATAATAAAATGCATTTTCAAGCATTTCTACGTGAAAGATCGGTCTGAAAATTTGCCATGCACATAGAAAATAGGTTTATAATTATCGAGAAGTGCTTATTTTTCGCGATGTTAACAGGTAAACGTTGTCTATAACGCAAAACCAGGCCTAGTCACAAAGAAGATGTATTTACAGAAAATCATCATTTTTTTAGTGCGATATGACGCGTTTTGGCAAATTTCACGGAATAAATGCGTTTGTTTCACGAATTTAAGGAGCATCGTGAGTTTTTAAGAAGAAAATACGTTTTCAGAGGAAAATAAGAAAAAAACGTACAAAAACTCGTCTTGAGCATCTCAAATCGCAACAATTTGTGCTGAAAGAGCTCGTGAACACGTTTTAATAGTTGTTTACTTCTTTTTCTACATAGCTTTGTAACAATATTCCAGTATTTTAACCGATTGTAATTATTTAGGGTAATCGTTTTACGCCTGAACGCCCGTTATAAATCAAAGCTCCGAACGCGAAAGCCACATGGCTTATCAGGCGTTATAATAAAATGCATTTTCAAGCATTTCTACGTGAAAGATCGGTCTGAAAATTTGCATGCACATAGAAAATAGGTTTATAATTATCGAGAAGTGCTTATTTTTCGCGATGTTAACAGTAAACGTTGTCTTATAAACGCAAAACCAGGCCTAGTCACAAAGAAGATGTATTTACAGAAAATCATCATTTTTTTTAGTGCGATATGACGCGTTTTGGCAAATTTCACGGAATAAATGCGTTTGTTTCACGAATTTAAGGAGCATCGTGAGTTTTTAAGAAGAAAATACGTTTTCAGAGGAAAATAAGAAAAAAAACGTACAAAAACTCGTCTCTTGAGCATCTCAAATCGCAACAATTTGTGCTGTGAAAGAGCTCGTGAACACGTTTTAATAGTTGTTTACTTCTTTTTCTACATAGCTTGTAACAATATTCCAGTATTTTTAACCGATTGTAATATTTAGGGTAATCGTTTTACGCCTGAACGCCCGTTATAAATCAAAGCTCCGAACGCGAAAGCCACATGGCTTATCAGGCGTTATAATAAAATGCATTTTCAAGCATTTCTACGTGAAGATCGGTCTGAAAATTTGCATGCACATAGAAAATAGGTTTATAATTATCGAGAAGTGCTTATTTTTCGCGATGTTAACAGTAAACGTTGTCTTATAGGTTACAATACACTAAATGATCGCTTCATGTAGGGCTCTTGTACTCTCTAAAAAAATATCATAGTTGACAGGAAGGCATGTTTACACTTTTTACCATTATTCGGGTGTTATCTTGCGGTGATAATGGTAGGGCATGGAATAGGTTTTCACTACTGAATCCCTGAAATATGATAAACGTGAGACTATAGTAAACCATGCACTAGAAAAGGTTACATTCCACTAAGAAACGGCCGAAAAAAAGTTGCAAAAACAATCGATTTTGATTTGTTGTCAAGTCTTTCTTGCATTGTACATGACATATCTTTTTATTGCATAAATCGATTCCGCTTAGGAATGGCCTTTAAGAAAAGGTATGGTTATTGGGGGTCTCTAGTGCAAATGTTGCATTTATTTTCGCTCAAGTTGTCGCATTACATTGAATTATATAGGGAAATTATTTAGTGTATTATGACCTAAACGCAAACCAGGCCTAGTCACAAAGAAGATGTATTACAGAAAATCATCATTTTTAGTGCGATATGACGCGTTTGGGCAAATTTCACGGAATAAATGCGTTTGTTCACGAATTAAGGAGGCATCGTGAGTTTTTTAAGAAGAAATACGTTTTCAGAGGAAAATAAGAAAAAAAACGTACAAAAACTCGTCTTGAGCATCTTAAATCGCAACAATTTGTGCTGAAAGAGCTCGTGAACACGTTTTAATAGTTGTTTACTTCTTTTTCTACATAGCTTGTAACAATATTCCAGTATTTTAACCGATTGTAATATTTAGGGTTATCGTTTTACGCCTGAACGCCCGTTATAAATCAAAGCTCCGAACGCGAAAGCACATGGCTTATCAGGCGTTATAATAAAATGCATTTTCAAGCATTTCTACGTGAAAGATCGGTCTGAAAATTTGCATGCACATAGAAAATAGGTTTATAATTAACGAGAAGTGCTTATTTTTCGCGATGGTTAACAGTAAACGTTGTCTTATAGGTTACAATACACTAAATGATCGCTTCATGTAGGGCTGTACTCTCTAAAAAATATCATAGTTGACAGGAAGGCATGTTTTACACTTTTTACCATTATTCGGGTGTTATCTTGCGGTGATAATGGTAGGGCATGAATAGGTGTTCACTACTGAATCCCTGAAATATGATAACGTGAAGACTATAGTAACCATTGCACTAGAAAAAGGTTACATTCCACTAAGAAACGGCCGAAAAAAAAGTTGCAAAAACCAATCGATTTTGATTTGTGTCAAGTTCTTTCTTGCATTGTTACATGACATATCTTTTTTATTGCATAAATCGATTCCGCTTAGAATGGCCTTTAAGAAAAGGTATGGTTATGGGGGTCTCTAGTGCAAAATGTGCATTTATTTTCGCTCAAAGTTGTCGCATTTACATTGAATTATATAGGGAAATTATTTAGTGTATTATGACCTAAACGCAAAACCAGGCCTAGTCACAAAGAAGATGTATTTACAGAAAATCATCATTTTTTTAGTGCGATATGACGCTGTTTGGCAAATTTCACGGAATAAATGCGTTTGTTTCACGAATTTAAGGAGCATCGTGAGTTTTAAGAAGAAAATACGTTTTCAGAGGAAAATAAGAAAAAAAACGTACAAAAACTCGTCTTGAGCATCTCAAATCGCAACAATTTGTGCTGAAAGAGCTCGTGAACACGTTTTAATAGTTGTTTACTTCTTTTTCTACATAGCTTGTAACAATATGCCAGTATTTTAACCGATTGTAATTATTTAGGGTAATCGTTTTACGCCTGAACGCCCGTTATAAATCAAAGCTCCGAACGCGAAAGCCACATGGCTTATCAGGCGTTATAATAAAATGCATTTTCAAGCATTTCTACGTGAAAGATCGGTCTGAAATTTGCATGCACATAGAAAATAGGTTTATAATTATCGAGAAGTGCTTATTTTTCGCGATGTTAACAGTAAACGTTGTCTTAAACGCAAAACCAGGCCTAGTCACAAAGAAGATGTATTTACAGAAAATCATCATTTTTTTTTTGTGCGATATGACGCGTTTTGGCAAATTTCACGGAAATAAATGCGTTTGTTTCACGAATTTTAAGGAGCATCGTGAGTTTTTAAGAAGGAAAATACGTTTTCAGAGGAAAATAAGAAAAAAAACGTACAAAAACTCGTCTTGAGCATCTCAAATCGCAACAATTTGTGCTGAAAGAGCTCGTGAACACGTTTTAATAGTTGTTTACTTCTTTTTCTACATAGCTTGTAACAATATTCCAGTATTTTAACCGATTGTAATTATTTAGGGTAATCGTTTTACGCCTGAACGCCCGTTATAAATCAAAGCTCCGAACGCGAAAGCCACATGGCTTATCAGGCGTTATAATAAAATGCATTTTCAAGCATTTCTTCGTGAAAGATCGGTCTGAAAATTTGCATGCACATAGAAAATAGGTTTATAATTATCGAGAAGTGCTTATTTTTCGCGATGTTAACAGTAAACGTTTGTCTTATAAACGCAAAACCAGGCCTAGTCACAAAGAAGATGTATTTACAGAAAATCATCATTTTTTTTAGTGCGATATGACGCGTTTTGGCAAATTTCACGGAATAAATGCGTTTGTTTCACGAATTTAAGGAGCATCGTGAGTTTTTAAGAAGAAAATACGTTTTCAGAGGAAAATAAGAAAAAAACGTACAAAAACTCGTCTTGAGCATCTCAAATCGCAACAATTTGTGCTGAAAGAGCTCGTGAACACGTTTTAATAGTTGTTTACTTCTTTTTCTACATAGCTTGTAACAATATTCCAGTATTTTAACCGATTGTAATTATTTAGGGTAATCGTTTTACGCCTGAACGCCCGTTATAAATCAAAGCTCCGAACGCGAAAGCCACATGGCTTATCAGGCGTTATAATAAAATGCATTTTCAAGCATTTCTACGTGAAAGATCGGTCTGAAAATTTGCATGCACATAGAAATAGGTTTATAATTATCGAGAAGTGCTTATTTTTCGCGATGTTAACAGTAAACGTTGTCTTAACGCAAACCAGGCCTAGTCACAAAGAAGATGTATTTACAGAAAATCATCATTTTTTTTAGTGCGATATGACGCGTTTTGGCAAATTTCACGGAATAAATGCGTTTGTTTCACGAATTTAGGAGCATCGTGAGTTTTTAAGAAGAAAATACGTTTTCAGAGGAAAATAAGAAAAAAAAACGTACAAAAAACTCGTCTTGAGCATCTCAATCGCAACAATTTGTGCTGAAAGAGCTCGTGAACACGTTTTAATAGTTGTTTACTTCTTTTTCTACCATAGCTTGTAACAATATTCCAGTATTTTAACCGATTGTAATTATTTAGGGTAATCGTTTTACGCCTGAACGCCCGTTATAAATCAAAGCTCCGAACGCGAAAGCCACATGGCTTATCAGGCGTTATAATAAAATGCATTTTCAAGCATTTCTACGTGAAAGATCGGTCTGAAAATTTGCATGCACATAGAAAATAGGTTTATAATTATCGAGAAGTGCTTATTTTTCGCGATGTTAACAGTAAACGTTGTCATATAGGTACAATACACTAAATGATCGCTTCATGTAGGGCTGTACTCTCTAAAAAAATATCATAGTTGACAGGAAGGCATGTTTTACACTTTTTACCATTATTCGGGTGTTATCTTGCGGTGATAATGGTAGGGCATGAATAGGTGTTCACTACTGAATCCCTGAAATATGATAAACGTGAAGACTATAGTAAACCATTGCACTAGAAAAGGTTACATTCCACTAAGAAACGGCCGAAAAAAAAGTTGCAAAAACAATCGATTTTGATTTGTGTCAAGTTCTTTCTTGCATTGTACATGACATATCTTTTTTATTGCATAAATCGATTCCGCTTAGAATGGCCTTTAAGAAAAGGTATGGTTATGGGGGTCTCTATGTGCAAAATGTTGCATTTATTTTCGCTCAAAGTTGTCGCATTTACATTGAATTATATAGGGAAATTATTTAGTGTATTATGACCTAAACGCAAAACCAGGCCTAGTCACAAAGAAGATGTATTTACAGAAAATCATCATTTTTTTAGTGCGATATGACGCGTTTTGGCAAATTTCACGGAATAAATGCGTTTGTTTCACGAATTTAAGGAGCATCGTGAGTTTTTAAGAAGAAAATACGTTTTCAGAGGAAAATAAGAAAAAAAACGTACAAAAACTCGTCTTGAGCATCTCAAATCGCAACAATTTGTGCTGAAAGAGCTCGTGAACACGTTTTAATAGTTGTTTACTTCTTTTTCTACATAGCTTGTAACAATATTCCAGTATTTTAACCGATTGTATTATTTAGGGTAATCGTTTTACGCCTGAACGCCCGTTATAAATCAAAGCTCCGAACGCGAAAGCCACATGGCTTATCAGGCGTTATAATAAATGCATTTTCAAGCATTTCTACGTGAAAGATCGGTCTGAAAATTTGCATGCACATAGAAAATAGGTTTATAATTATCGAGAAGTGCTTATTTTTCGCGATGTTAACAGTAAACGTTGTCTTATACGCAAAACCAGGCCTAGTCACAAAGAAGATGTATTTACAGAAAATCATCATTTTTTTTAGTGCGATATGACGCGTTTTGGCAAATTTCACGGAATAAATGCGTTTGTTTCACGAATTTAAGGAGCATCGTGAGTTTTTAAGAAGAAAAATACGTTTTCAGAGGAAATAAGAAAAAAAAACGTACAAAAACTCGTCTTGAGCATCTCAAATCGCAACAATTTGTGCTGAAAGAGCTCGTGAACACGTTTTAATAGTTGTTTACTTCTTTTTCTACATAGCTTGTAACAATATTCCAGTATTTTAACCGATTGTAATTATTTAGGGTAATCGTTTTACGCCTGAACGCCCGTTATAAATCAAAGCTCCGAACGCGAAGCCACATGGCTTATCAGGGCGTTATAATAAAATGCATTTTCAAGCATTTCTACGTGAAAGATCGGTCTGAAAATTTGCATGCACATAGAAAATAGGTTTTATAATTATCGAGAAGTGCTTATTTTTCGCGATGTAACAGTAAACGTTGTCATATAGGTTACAATACACTAAATGATCGCTTCATGTAGGGCTGTACTCTCTAAAAAAATATCATAGTTGACAGGAAGGCATGTTTTACACTTTTTACCATTATTCGGGTGTTATCTTGCGGTGATAATGGTAGGGCATGAATAGGTGTTCACTACTGAATCCCTGAAATATGATAAACGTGAAGACTATAGTAAACCATTGCACTTGAAAAGGTTACATTCCACTAAGAAACGGCCCCGAAAAAAAAGTTGCAAAAACAATCGATTTTGATTTGTGTCAAGTTCTTTCTTGCATTGTACATGACATATCTTTTTTATTGCATAAATCGATTCCGCTTAGAATGGCCTTTAAGAAAAGGTATGGTTATGGGGGTCTCTATGTGCAAAATGTTGCATTTATTTTCGCTCAAAGTTGTCGCATTTACATTGAATTATATAGGGAAATTATTTAGTGTATTATGACCTAAACGCAAAACCAGGCCTAGTCACAAAGAAGATGTATTTACAGAAAATCATCATTTTTTTAGTGCGATATGACGCGTTTTTGGCAAATTTCACGGAATAAATGCGTTTGTTTCACGAATTTAAGGAGCATCGTGAGTTTTAAGAAGAAAATACGTTTTCAGAGGAAAATAAGAAAAAAAACGTACAAAAACTCGTCTTGAGCATCTCAAATCGCAACAATTTGTGCTGAAAGAGCTCGTGAACACGTTTTAATAGTTGTTTACTTCTTTTTCTACATAGCTTGTAACAATATGCCAGTATTTTAAACCGATTGTAATTATTTAGGGTAATCGTTTTACGCCTGAACGCCCGTTATAAATCAAAGCTCCGAACGCGAAAGCCACATGGCTTATCAGGCGTTATAATAAAATGCATTTTCAAGCATTTCTACGTGAAAGATCGGTCTGAAAATTTGCATGCACATAGAAATAGGTTTATAATTATCGAGAAGTGCTATTTTTCGCGATGTTAACAGTAAACGTTGTCTTAAACGCAAAACCAGGCCTAGTCACAAAGAAGATGTATTTACAGAAAATCATCATTTTTTTTTGTGCGATATGACGCGTTTTGGCAAATTTCACGGAATAAATGCGTTTGTTTCACGAATTTAAGGAGCATCGTGAGTTTTTAAGAAGAAAATACGTTTTCAGAGGAAAATAAGAAAAAAAACGTACAAAAACTCGTCTTGAGCATCTCAAATCGCAACAATTTGTGCTGAAAGAGCTCGTGAACACGTTTTAATAGTTGTTTACT
Source organism: Dreissena polymorpha (assembly GCF_020536995.1). Lineage (NCBI taxonomy): Eukaryota > Metazoa > Mollusca > Bivalvia > Myida > Dreissenidae > Dreissena > Dreissena polymorpha. The sequence continues at coordinate 127,174,311 of NC_068359.1, read as the reverse complement.
TCTTTTTCTACATAGCTTGTAACAATATTCCAGTATTTTAACCGATTGTAATTATTTAGGGTAATCGTTTTTACGCCTGAACGCCCGTTATAAATCAAAGCTCCGAACGCGGAAAGCCACATGGCTTATCAGGCGTTATAATAAAATGCATTTTCAAGCATTTCTTACGTGAAAGATCGGTCTGAAAATTTGCATGCACATAGAAAATAGGTTTATAATTATCGAGAAGTGCTTATTTTTCGCGATGTTAACAGTAAACGTTGTCTTATAACGCAAAACCAGGCCTAGTCACAAAGAAGATGTATTTACAGAAATCATCATTTTTTTAGTGCGATATGACGCGTTTTGGCAAATTTCACGGAATAAATGCGTTTGTTTCACGAATTTAAGGAGCATCGTGAGTTTTTAAGAAGAAAATACGTTTTCAGAGGAAAATAAGAAAAAAAACGTACAAAAACTCGTCTTGAGCATCTCAAATCGCAACAATTTGTGCTGAAAGAGCTCGTGAACACGTTTTAATAGTTGTTTACTTCTTTTTCTACATAGCTTGTAACAATATTCCAGTATTTTAACCGATTGTAATTATTTAGGGTAATCGTTTTACGCCTGAACGCCCGTTATAAATCAAAGCTCCGAACGCGAAAGCCACATGGCTTATCAGGCGTTATAATAAAATGCATTTTCAAGCATTTCTACGTGAAAGATCGGTCTGAAAATTTGCATGCACATAGAAAATAGGTTTATAATTATCGAGAAGTGCTTATTTTTCGCGATGTTAACAGTAAACGTTGTCTTAAACGCAAAACCAGGCCTAGTCACAAAGAAGATGTATTTACAGAAAATCATCATTTTTTTAGTGCGATATGACGCGTTTGGCAAATTTCACGGAATAAATGCGTTTGTTTCACGAATTTAAGGAGCATCGTGAGTTTTTAAGAAGAAAATACGTTTTCAGAGGAAAATAAGAAAAAAAAAACGTACAAAAACTCGTCTTGAGCATCTTAAATCGCAACAATTTGTGCTGAAAGAGCTCGTGAACACGTTTTAATAGTTGTTTACTTCTTTTTCTACATAGCTTGTAACAATATTCCAGTATTTTAACCGATTGTAATTATTTAGGGTTATCGTTTTACGCCTGAACGCCCGTTATAAATCAAAGCTCCGAACGCGAAAGCCACATGGCTTATCAGGCGTTATAATAAAATGCATTTTCAAGCATTTCTACGTGAAAGATCGGTCTGAAAATTTGCATGCACATAGAAAATAGGTTTATAATTATCGAGAAGTGCTTATTTTTCGCGATGTTAACAGTAAACGTTGTCTTATAGGTTACAATACACTAAATGATCGCTTCATGTAGGGCTGTACTCTCTAAAAAAATATCATAGTTGACAGGAAGGCATGTTTTACACTTTTTTACCATTATTCGGGTGTTATCTTGCGGTGATAATGGTAGGGCATGAATAGGTGTTCACTACTGAATCCCTGAAATATGATAAACGTGAAGACTATAGTAAACCATTGCACTAGAAAAGGTTACATTCCACTAAGAAACGGCCGAAAAAAATAGTTGCAAAAACAATCGATTTTGATTTGTGTCAAGTTCTTTCTTGCATTGTACATGACATATCTGTTTTATTGCATAAATCGATTCCGCTTAGAATGGCCTTTAAGAAAAGGTATGGTTATGGGGGTCTCTATGTGCAAAATGTTGCATTTATTTTCGCTCAAAGTTGTCGCATTTACATTGAATTATATAGGGAAATTATTTAGTGTATTATGACCTAAACGCAAAACCAGGCCTAGTCACAAAGAAGATGTATTTACAGAAAATCATCATTTTTTTAGTGCGATATGACGCGTTTTGGCAAATTTCACGGAATAAATGCGTTTGTTTCACGAATTTAAGGAAGCATCGTGAGTTTTTAAGAAGAAAATACGTTTTCAGAGGAAAATAAGAAAAAAAACGTACAAAAACTCGTCTTGAGCATCTCAAATCGCAACAATTTGTGCTGAAAGAGCTCGTGAACACGTTTTAATAGTTGTTTACTTCTTTTTCTACATAGCTTGTAACAATATGCCAGTATTTTAACCGATTGTAATTATTTAGGGTAATCGTTTTACGCCTGAACGCCCGTTATAAATCAAAGCTCCGAACGCGAAAGCCACATGGCTTATCAGGCGTTATAATTAAAATGCATTTTCAAGCATTTCTACGTGAAAGATCGGTCTGAAAATTTGCATGCACATAGAAAATAGGTTTATAATTATCGAGAAGTGCTTATTTTTCGCGATTGTTAACAGTAAACGTTTGTCTTAAACGCAAAACCAGGCCTAGTCACAAAGAAGATGTATTTACAGAAAATCATCATTTTTTTTTTTGTGCGATATGACGCGTTTTGGCAAATTTCACGGAATAAATGCGTTTGTTTCACGAATTTAAGGAGCATCGTGAGTTTTTTAAGAAGAAAATACGTTTTCAGAGGAAAATAAGAAAAAAAAACGTACAAAAACTCGTCTTGAGCATCTCAAATCGCAACAATTTGTGCTGAAAGAGCTCGTGAACACGTTTTAATAGTTGTTTACTTCTTTTTCTACATAGCTTGTAACAATATTCCAGTATTTTAACCGATTGTAATTATTTAGGGTAATCGTTTTACGCCCTGAACGCCCGTTATAAATCAAAGCTCCGAACGCGAAAGCCACATGGCTTATCAGGCGTTATAATAAAATGCATTTTCAAGCATTTCTACGTGAAAGATCGGTCTGAAAATTTGCATGCACATAGAAAATAGGTTTATAATTATCGAGAAGTGCTTATTTTTCGCGATGTTAACAGTAAACGTTTGTCTTATAAACGCAAAACCAGGCCTAGTCACAAAGAAGATGTATTTACAGAAAATCATCATTTTTTTTAGTGCGATATGACGCGTTTTGGCAAATTTCACGGAATAAATGCGTTTTGTTTCACGAATTTAAGGAGCATCGTGAGTTTTTAAGAAGAAAATACGTTTTTCAGAGGAAATAAGAAAAAAAACGTACAAAAACTCGTCTTGAGCATCTCAAATCGCAACAATTTGTGCTGAAAGAGCTCGTGAACACGTTTTAATAGTTGTTTACTTCTTTTTCTACATAGCTTGTAACAATATTCCAGTATTTTAACCGATTGTAATTATTTAGGGTAATCGTTTTACGCCTGAACGCCCGTTATAAATCAAAGCTCCGAACGCGAAAGCCACATGGCTTATCAGGCGTTATAATAAAATGCATTTTCAAGCATTTCTACGTGAAAGATCGGTCTGAAAATTTGCATGCACATAGAAAATAGGTTTATAATTATCGAGAAGTGCTTATTTTTCGCGATGTTAACAGTAAACGTTGTCTTATACGCAAAACCAGGCCTAGTCACAAAGAAGATGTATTTACAGAAAATCATCATTTTTTTAGTGCGATATGACGCGTTTTGGCAAATTTCACGGAATAAATGCGTTTGTTTCACGAATTTAAGGAGCATCGTGAGTTTTTAAGAAGAAAATACGTTTTCAGAGGAAAATAAGAAAAAAAAAGTACAAAAAACTCGTCTTGAGCATCTCAAATCGCAACAATTTGTGCTGAAAGAGCTCGTGAACACGTTTTAATAGTTGTTTACTTCTTTTTCTACATAGCTTGTAACAATATTCCAGTATTTTAACCGATTGTAATTATTTAGGGTAATCGTTTTACGCCTGAACGCCCGTTATAAATCAAAGCTCCGAACGCGAAAGCCACATGGCTTATCAGGCGTTATAATAAAATGCATTTTCAAGCATTTCTACGTGAAAGATCGGTCTGAAAATTTGCATGCACATAGAAAATAGGTTTATAATTATCGAGAAGTGCTTATTTTTCGCGATGTTAACAGTAAACGTTGTCTTATAGGTTACAATACACTAAATGATCGCTTCATGTAGGGCTGTACTCTCTAAAAAAATATCATAGTTGACAGGAAGGCATGTTTTACACTTTTTACCATTATTCGGGTGTTATTTTGCGGTGATAATGGTAGGGCATGAATAGGTGTTCACTACGGAATCCCTGAAAAATGATAAACGTGAAGACTATAGTAAACCATTGCACTAGAAAAGGTTACATTCCACTAAGAAACGGCCGAAAAAAAAAGTTGCAAAAACAATCGATTTTGATTTTTGTCAAGTTCTTTCTTGCATTGTACATGACATATCTTTTTTATTGCATAAATCGATTCCGCTTAGAATGGCCTTTAAGAAAAGGTATGGTTATGGGGGTCTCTATGTGCAAAATGTTGCATTTATTTTCGCTCAAAGTTGTCGCATTTACATTGAATTATATAGGGAAATTATTTAGTGTATTATGACCTAAACGCAAAACCAGGCCTAGTCACAAAGAAGATGTATTTACAGAAAATCATCATTTTTTTTAGTGCGATATGACGCGTTTTGGCAAATTTCACGGAATAAATGCGTTTGTTTCACGAATTTAAGGAGCATCGTGAGTTTTTAAGAAGAAAATACGTTTTCAGAGGAAAATAAGAAAAAAAACGTACAAAAACTCGTCTTGAGCATCTTAAATCGCAACAATTTGTGCTGAAAGAGCTCGTGAACACGTTTTAATAGTTGTTTACTTCTTTTTCTACATAGCTTGTAACAATATTCCAGTATTTTAACCGATTGTAATTATTTAGGGTTATCGTTTTACGCCTGAACGCCCGTTATAAATCAAAGCTCCGAACGCGAAAGCCACATGGCTTATCAGGCGTTATAATAAAATGCATTTTCAAGCATTTCTACGTGAAAGATCGGTCTGAAAATTTGCATGCACATAGAAAATAGGTTTATAATTAACGAGAAGTGCTTATTTTTCGCGATGTTAACAGTAAACGTTGTCTTATAGGTTACAATACACTAAATGATCGCTTCATGTAGGGCTGTACTCTCTAAAAAAATATCATAGTTGACAGGAAGGCATGTTTTACACTTTTTACCATTATTCGGGTGTTATCTTGCGGTGATAATGGTAGGGCATGAATAGGTGTTCACTACTGAATCCCTGAAATATGATAAACGTGAAGACTATAGTAAACCATTGCACTAGAAAAGGTTACATTCCACTAAGAAACGGCCCGAAAAAAAAAGTTGCAAAAACAATCGATTTTGATTTGTGTCAAGTTCTTTCTTGCATTGTACATGACATATCTTTTTTATTGCATAAATCGATTCCGCTTAGAATGGCCTTTAAGAAAAGGTATGGTTATGGGGGTCTCTATGTGCAAAATGTTGCATTTATTTTCGCTCAAAGTTGTCGCATTTACATTGAATTATATAGGGAAATTATTTAGTGTATTATGACCTAAACGCAAAACCAGGCCTAGTCACAAAGAAGATGTATTTACAGAAAATCATCATTTTTTAGTGCGATATGACGCGTTTTGGCAAATTTCACGGAATAAATGCGTTTGTTTCACGAATTTAAGGAGCATCGTGAGTTTTTTAAGAAGAAAATACGTTTTTCAGAGGAAAATAAGAAAAAAAACGTACAAAAACTCGTCTTGAGCATCTCAAATCGCAACAATTTGTGCTGAAGAGCTCGTGAACACGTTTTAATAGTTGTTTACTTCTTTTTCTACATAGCTTGTAACAATATGCCAGTATTTTAACCGATTGTAATTATTTAGGGTAATCGTTTTACGCCTGAACGCCCCGTTATAAATCAAAGCTCCGAACGCGAAAGCCACATGGCTTATCAGGCGTTATAATAAAATGCATTTTCAAGCATTTCTACGTGAAAGATCGGTCTGAAAATTTGCATGCACATAGAAAATAGGTTTATAATTATCGAGAAGTGCTTATTTTTCGCGATGTTAACAGTAAACGTTTGTCTTAAACGCAAAACCAGGCCTAGTCACAAAGAAGATGTATTTACAGAAAATCATCATTTTTTTTTTGTGCGATATGACGCGTTTTGGCAAATTTCACGGAATAAATGCGTTTGTTCACGAATTTAAGGAGCATCGTGAGTTTTTAAGAAGAAAATACGTTTTCAGAGGAAAATAAGAAAAAAAACGTACAAAAACTCGTCTTGAGCATCTCAAATCGCAACAATTTGTGCTGAAAGAGCTCGTGAACACGTTTTAATAGTTGTTTACTTCTTTTTTCTACATAGCTTGTAACAATATTCCAGTATTTTAACCGATTGTAATTATTTAGGGTAATCGTTTTACGCCTGAACGCCCGTTATAAATCAAAGCTCCGAACGCGAAAGCCACATGGCTTATCAGGCGTTATAATAAAATGCATTTTCAAGCATTTCTTCGTGAAAGATCGGTCTGAAAATTTGCATGCACATAGAAAATAGGTTTATAATTATCGAGAAGTGCTTATTTTTCGCGATGTTAACAGTAAACGTTTGTCTTATAAACGCAAAACCAGGCCTAGTCACAAAGAAGATGTATTTACAGAAAATCATCATTTTTTTAGTGCGATATGACGCGTTTTGGCAAATTTCACGGAATAAATGCGTTTGTTTCACGAATTTAAGGAGCATCGTGAGTTTTTAAGAAGGAAAATACGTTTTTCAGAGGAAAATAAGAAAAAAAACGTACAAAACTCGTCTTGAGCATCTCAAATCGCAACAATTTGTGCTGAAAGAGCTCGTGAACACGTTTTAATAGTTGTTTACTTCTTTTTCTACATAGCTTGTAACAATATTCCAGTATTTTAACCGATTGTAATTATTTAGGGTAATCGTTTTACGCCTGAACGCCCGTTATAAATCAAAGCTCCGAACGCGAAGCCACATGGCTTATCAGGCGTTATAATAAAATGCATTTTCAAGCATTCTACGTGAAAGATCGGTCTGAAAATTTGCATGCACATAGAAAATAGGTTTATAATTATCGAGAAGTGCTTATTTTTCGCGATGTTAACAGTAAACGTTGTCTTATACGCAAACCAGGCCTAGTCACAAAGAAGATGTATTTACAGAAAATCATCATTTTTTTAGTGCGATATGACGCGTTTTGGCAAATTTCACGGAATAAATGCGTTTGTTTCACGAATTTAAGGAGCATCGTGAGTTTTTAAGAAGAAAATACGTTTTCAGAGGAAAATAAGAAAAAAAAAGTACAAAAACTCGTCTTGAGCATCTCAAATCGCAACAATTTGTGCTGAAAGAGCTCGTGAACACGTTTTAATAGTTGTTTACTTCTTTTTCTACATAGCTTGTAACAATATTCCAGTATTTTAACCGATTGTAATTATTTAGGGTAATCGTTTTACGCCTGAACGCCCGTTATAAATCAAGCTCCGAACGCGAAAGCCACATGGCTTATCAGGCGTTATAATAAAATGCATTTTCAAGCATTTCTACGTGAAAGATCGGTCTGAAAATTTGCATGCACATAGAAAATAGGTTTATAATTATCGAGAAGTGCTTTATTTTTCGCGATGTTAACAGTAAACGTTGTCTTATAGGTTACAATACACTAAATGATCGCTTCATGTAGGGCTGTACTCTCTAAAAAAATATCATAGTTGACAGGAAGGCATGTTTTACACTTTTTACCATTATTCGGGTGTTATCTTGCGGTGATAATGGTAGGGCATGAATAGGTGTTCACTACGGAATCCCTGAAAAATGATAAACGTGAAGACTATAGTAAACCATTGCACTAGAAAAGGTTACATTCCACTAAGAAACGGCCGAAAAAAAAAGTTGCAAAAACAATCGATTTTGATTTTTGTCAAGTTCTTTCTTGCATTGTACATGACATATCTTTTTTATTGCATAAATCGATTCCGCTTAGAATGGCCTTTAAGAAAAGGTATGGTTATGGGGGTCTCTATGTGCAAAATGTTGCATTTATTTTCGCTCAAAGTTGTCGCATTTACATTGAATTATATAGGGAAATTATTTAGTGTATTATGACCTAAACGCAAAACCAGGCCTAGTCACAAAGAAGATGTATTTACAGAAATCATCATTTTTTTAGTGCGATATGACGCGTTTTGGCAAATTTCACGGAATAAATGCGTTTGTTTCACGAATTTAAGGAGCATCGTGAGTTTTTAAGAAGAAAATACGTTTTCAGAGGAAAATAAGGAAAAAAAACGTACAAAAACTCGTCTTGAGCATCTTAAATCGCAACAATTTGTGCTGAAAGAGCTCGTGAACACGTTTTAATAGTTGTTTACTTCTTTTTCTACATAGCTTGTAACAATATTCCAGTATTTTAACCGATTGTAATATTTAGGGTTATCGTTTACGCCTGAACGCCCGTTATAAATCAAAGCTCCGAACGCGAAAGCCACATGGCTTATCAGGCGTTATAATAAAATGCATTTTCAAGCATTTCTACGTGAAAGATCGGTCTGAAAATTTGCAATGCACATAGAAAATAGGTTTATAATTAACGAGAAGTGCTTATTTTTCGCGATGTTAACAGTAAACGTTGTCTTATAGGTTACAATACACTAAATGATCGCTTCATGTAGGGCTTTGTACTCTCTAAAAAAATATCATAGTTGACAGGAAGGCATGTTTTACACTTTTTACCATTATTCGGGTGTTATCTTGCGGTGATAATGGTAGGGCATGAATAGGTGTTCACTACTGAATCCCTGAAATATGATAAACGTGAAGACTATAGTAAACCATTGCACTAGAAAAGGTTACATTCCACTAAGAAACGGCCGAAAAAAAAAGTTGCAAAAACAATCGATTTTGATTTGTGTCAAGTTCTTTCTTGCATTGTACATGACATATCTTTTTTATTGCATAAATCGATTCCGCTTAGAATGGCCTTTAAGAAAAGGTATGGTTATGGGGGTCTCTATGTGCAAAATGTTGCATTTATTTTCGCTCAAAGTTGTCGCATTTACATTGAATTATATAGGGAAATTATTTAGTGTATTATGACCTAAACGCAAAACCAGGCCTAGTCACAAAGAAGATGTATTTACAGAAAATCATCATTTTTTTAGTGCGATATGACGCGTTTTGGCAAATTTCACGGAATAAATGCGTTTGTTTCACGAATTTAAGGAAGCATCGTGAGTTTTTTAAGAAGAAGAAAATACGTTTTCAGAGGAAAATAAGAAAAAAACGTACAAAAACTCGTCTTGAGCATCTCAAATCGCAACAATTTGTGCTGAAAGAGCTCGTGAACACGTTTTTAATAGTTGTTTTACTTCTTTTTCTACATAGCTTGTAACAATATGCCAGTATTTTAACCGATTGTAATTATTTAGGGTAATCGTTTTACGCCTGAACGCCCGTTATAAATCAAAGCTCCGAACGCGAAAGCCACATGGCTTATCAGGCGTTATAATAAAATGCATTTTCAAGCATTTCTACGTGAAAGATCGGTCTGAAAATTTGCATGCACATAGAAAATAGGTTTATAATTATCGAGAAGTGCTTATTTTTCGCGATGTTAACAGTAAACGTTGTCTTAAACGCAAAACCAGGCCTAGTCACAAAGAAGATGTATTTACAGAAAATCATCATTTTTTTTTGTGCGATATGACGCGTTTTGGCAAATTTCACGGAATAAATGCGTTTTGTTTCACGAATTTAAGGAGCATCGTGAGTTTTTAAGAAGAAAATACGTTTTCAGAGGAAAATAAGAAAAAAAACGTACAAAAACTCGTCTTGAGCATCTCAAATCGCAACAATTTGTGCTGAAAGAGCTCGTGAACACGTTTTAATAGTTGTTTACTTCTTTTTCTACATAGCTTGTAACAATATTCCAGTATTTTAACCGATTGTAATTATTTAGGGTAATCGTTTTACGCCTGAACGCCCGTTATAAATCAAAGCTCCGAACGCGAAAGCCACATGGCTTATCAGGCGTTATAATAAAATGCATTTTCAAGCATTTCTTCGTGAAAGATCGGTCTGAAATTTGCATGCACATAGAAAATAGGTTTATAATTATCGAGAAGTGCTTATTTTTCGCGATGTTAACAGTAAACGTTGTCTTATAAACGCAAAACCAGGCCTAGTCACAAAGAAGATGTATTTACAGAAAATCATCATTTTTTTAGTGCGATATGACGCGTTTTGGCAAATTTCACGGAATAAATGCGTTTGTTTCACGAATTTAAGGAGCATCGTGAGTTTTTAAGAAGAAAATACGTTTTTCAGAGGAAAATAAGAAAAAAAACGTACAAAAACTCGTCTTGAGCATCTCAAATCGCAACAATTTGTGCTGAAAGAGCTCGTGAACACGTTTTAATAGTTGTTTACTTCTTTTTCTACATAGCTTGTAACAATATTCCAGTATTTTAACCGATTGTAATTATTTAGGGTAATCGTTTTACGCCTGAACGCCCGTTATAAATCAAAGCTCCGAACGCGAAAGCCACATGGCTTATCAGGCGTTATAATCAAATGCATTTTCAAGCATTTCTACGTGAAAGATCGGTCTGAAAATTTGCATGCACATAGAAAATAGGTTTATAATTATCGAGAAGTGCTTATTTTTCGCGATGTTAACAGTAAACGTTGTCTTATACGCAAAACCAGGCCTAGTCACAAAGAAGATGTATTTACAGAAAATCATCATTTTTTTAGTGCGATATGACGCGTTTTGGCAAATTTCACGGAATAAATGCGTTTGTTTCACGAATTTAAGGAGCATCGTGAGTTTTTAAGAAGAAAATACGTTTTCAGAGGAAAATAAGAAAAAAAACGTACAAAAACTCGTCTTGAGCATCTCAAATCGCAACAATTTGTGCTGAAAGAGCTCGTGAACACGTTTTAATAGTTGTTTACTTCTTTTTCTACATAGCTTGTAACAATATTCCAGTATTTTAACCGATTGTAATTATTTAGGGTAATCGTTTTACGCCTGAACGCCCGTTATAAATCAAAGCTCCGAACGCGAAAGCCACATGGCTTATCAGGCGTTATAATAAAATGCATTTTCAAGCATTTCTACGTGAAAGATCGGTCTGAAAATTTGCATGCACATAGAAAATAGGTTTATAATTATCGAGAAGTGCTTATTTTTCGCGATGTTAACAGTAAACGTTGTCATTATAGGTTACAATACACTAAATGATCGCTTCATGTAGGGCTTGTACTCTCTAAAAAAATATCATAGTTGACAGGAAGGCATGTTTTACACTTTTTACCATTATTCGGGTGTTATCTTGCGGTGATAATGGTAGGGCATGAATAGGTGTTCACTACTGAATCCCTGAAATATGATAAACGTGAAGACTATAGTAAACCATTGCACTAGAAAAGGTTACATTCCACTAAGAAACGGCCGAAAAAAAAGTTGCAAAAACAATCGATTTTGATTTGTGTCAAGTTCTTTCTTGCATTGTACATGACATATCTTTTTTATTGCATAAATCGATTCCGCTTAGAATGGCCTTTAAGAAAGGTATGGTTATGGGGGTCTCTATGTGCAAAATGTTGCATTTATTTTCGCTCAAAGTTGTCGCATTACATTGAATTATATAGGGAAATTATTTAGTGTATTATGACCTAAACGCAAAACCAGGCCTAGTCACAAAGAAGATGTATTTACAGAAAATCATCATTTTTTTAGTGCGATATGACGCGTTTTGGCAAATTTCACGGAATAAATGCGTTTGTTTCACGAATTTAAGGAGCATCGTGAGTTTTTAAGAAGAAAATACGTTTTCAGAGGAAAATAAGAAAAAAAACGTACAAAAACTCGTCTTGAGCATCTCAAATCGCAACAATTTGTGCTGAAAGAGCTCGTGAACACGTTTTAATAGTTGTTTACTTCTTTTTCTACATAGCTTGTAACAATATGCCAGTATTTTAACCGATTGTAATTATTTAGGGTAATCGTTTTACGCCTGAACGCCCGTTATAAATCAAAGCTCCGAACGCGAAAGCCACATGGCTTATCAGGCGTTATAATAAAATGCATTTTCAAGCATTTCTACGTGAAAGATCGGTCTGAAAATTTGCATGCACATAGAAAATAGGTTTATAATTATCGAGAAGTGCTTATTTTTCGCGATGTTAACAGTAAACGTTGTCTTAAACGCAAAACCAGGCCTAGTCACAAAGAAGATGTATTTACAGAAAATCATCATTTTTTTTTGTGCGATATGACGCGTTTTGGCAAATTTCACGGAAATAAATGCGTTTGTTTCACGAATTTAAGGAGCATCGTGAGTTTTTAAGAAGAAAAATACGTTTTCAGAGGAAAATAAGAAAAAAAACGTACAAAAACTCGTCTTGAGCATCTCAAATCGCAACAATTTGTGCTGAAAGAGCTCGTGAACACGTTTTAATAGTTGTTTACTTCTTTTTCTACATAGCTTGTAACAATATTCCAGTATTTTAACCGATTGTAATTATTTAGGGTAATCGTTTTACGCCTGAACGCCCGTTATAAATCAAAGCTCCGAACGCGAAAGCCACATGGCTTATCAGGCGTTATAATAAAATGCATTTTCAAGCATTTCTACGTGAAAGATCGGTCTGAAAATTTGCATGCACATAGAAAATAGGTTTATAATTATCGAGAAGTGCTTATTTTTCGCGATGTTAACAGTAAACGTTGTCTTATAAACGCAAAACCAGGCCTAGTCACAAAGAAGATGTATTTACAGAAAATCATCATTTTTTTTAGTGCGATATGACGCGTTTTGGCAAATTTCACGGAATAAATGCGTTTGTTTCACGAATTTAAGGAGCATCGTGAGTTTTTAAGAAGAAAAATACGTTTTCAGAGGAAAATAAGAAAAAAACGTACAAAAACTCGTCTTGAGCATCTCAAATCGCAACAATTTGTGCTGAAAGAGCTCGTGAACACGTTTTAATAGTTGTTTACTTCTTTTTCTACATAGCTTGTAACAATATTCCAGTATTTTAACCGATTGTAATTATTTAGGGTAATCGTTTTACGCCTGAACGCCCGTTATAAATCAAAGCTCCGAACGCGAAAGCCACATGGCTTATCAGGCGTTATAATAAAATGCATTTTCAAGCATTTCTACGTGAAAGATCGGTCTGAAAATTTGCATGCACATAGAAAATAGGTTTATAATTATCGAGAAGTGCTTATTTTTCGCGATGTTAACAGTAAACGTTGTCTTATACGCAAAACCAGGCCTAGTCACAAGAAGATGTATTTACAGAAAATCATCATTTTTTTAGTGCGATATGACGCGTTTTGGCAAATTTCACGGAATAAATGCGTTTGTTTCACGAATTTAAGGAGCATCGTGAGTTTTTAAGAAGAAAATACGTTTTCAGAGGAAAATAAGAAAAAAAACGTACAAAAACTCGTCTTGAGCATCTCAAATCGCAACAATTTGTGCTGAAAGAGCTCGTGAACACGTTTTAATAGTTGTTTACTTCTTTTTCTACATAGCTTGTAACAATATTCCAGTATTTTAACCGATTGTAATTATTTAGGGTAATCGTTTTACGCCTGAACGCCCGTTATAAATCAAAGCTCCGAACGCGAAAGCCACATGGCTTATCAGGCGTTATAATAAAATGCATTTTCAAGCATTTCTACGTGAAAGATCGGTCTGAAAATTTGCATGCACATAGAAAATAGGTTTATAATTATCGAGAAGTGCTTATTTTTCGCGATGTTAACAGTAAACGTTGTCTTATAGGTTACAATACACTAAATGATCGCTTCATGTAGGGCTGTACTCTCTAAAAAAATATCATAGTTGACAGGAAGGCATGTTTTACACTTTTTACCATTATTCGGGTGTTATCTTGCGGTGATAATGGTAGGGCATGAATAGGTGTTCACTACGGAATCCCTGAAATATGATAAACGTGAAGACTATAGTAAACCATTGCACTAGAAAAGGTTACATTCCACTAAGAAACGGCCGAAAAAAAAGTTGCAAAAACAATCGATTTTGATTTTTGTCAAGTTCTTTCTTGCATTGTACATGACATATCTTTTTTATTGCATAAATCGATTCCGCTTAGAATGGCCTTTAAGAAAAGGTATGGTTATGGGGGTCTCTATGTGCAAAATGTTGCATTTATTTTCGCTCAAAGTTGTCGCATTTACATTGAATTATATAGGGAAATTATTTAGTGTATTATGACCTAAACGCAAAACCAGGCCTAGTCACAAAGAAGATGTATTTACAGAAAATCATCATTTTTTTAGTGCGATATGACGCGTTTTGGCAAATTTCACGGAATAAATGCGTTTGTTTCACGAATTTAAGGAGCATCGTGAGTTTTTAAGAAGAAAATACGTTTTCAGAGGAAAATAAGAAAAAAAACGTACAAAAACTCGTCTTGAGCATCTTAAATCGCAACAATTTGTGCTGAAAGAGCTCGTGAACACGTTTTAATAGTTGTTTACTTCTTTTTCTACATAGCTTGTAACAATATTCCAGTATTTTAACCGATTGTAATTATTTAGGGTTATCGTTTTACGCCTGAACGCCCGTTATAAATCAAAGCTCCGAACGCGAAAGCCACATGGCTTATCAGGCGTTATAATAAAATGCATTTTCAAGCATTTCTACGTGAAAGATCGGTCTGAAAATTTGCATGCACATAGAAAATAGGTTTATAATTAATCGAGAAGTGCTTATTTTTCGCGATGTTAACAGTAAACGTTGTCCTTATAGGTTACAATACACTAAATGATCGCTTCATGTAGGGCTGTACTCTCTAAAAAAATATCATAGTTGACAGGAAGGCATGTTTTACACTTTTTACCATTATTCGGGTGTTATCTTGCGGTGATAATGGTAGGGCATGAATAGGTGTTCACTACTGAATCCCTGAAATATGATAAACGTGAAGACTATAGTAAACCATTGCACTAGAAAAGGTTACATTCCACTAAGAAACGGCCGAAAAAAAAAGTTGCAAAAACAATCGATTTTGATTTGTGTCAAGTTCTTTCTTGCATTGTACATGACATATCTTTTTTATTGCATAAATCGATTCCGCTTAGAATGGCCTTTAAGAAAAGGTATGGTTATGGGGGTCTCTATGTGCAAAATGTTGCATTTATTTTCGCTCAAAGTTGTCGCATTTACATTGAATTATATAGGGAAATTATTTAGTGTATTATGACCTAAACGCAAAACCAGGCCTAGTCACAAAGAAGATGTATTTACAGAAAATCATCATTTTTTTAGTGCGATATGACGCGTTTTGGCAAATTTCACGGAATAAATGCGTTTGTTTCACGAATTTAAGGAGCATCGTGAGTTTTTAAGAAGAAAATACGTTTTCAGAGGAAAATAAGAAAAAAAACGTACAAAAACTCGTCTTGAGCATCTCAAATCGCAACAATTTGTGCTGAAAGAGCTCGTGAACACGTTTTAATAGTTGTTTACTTCTTTTTCTACATAGCTTGTAACAATATGCCAGTATTTTAACCGATTGTAATTATTTAGGGTAATCGTTTTACGCCTGAACGCCCGTTATAAATCAAAGCTCCGAACGCGAAAGCCACATGGCTTATCAGGCGTTATAATAAAATGCATTTTCAAGCATTTCTACGTGAAAGATCGGTCTGAAAATTTGCATGCACATAGAAAATAGGTTTATAATTATCGAGAAGTGCTTATTTTTCGCGATGTTAACAGTAAACGTTGTCTTAAACGCAAAACCAGGCCTAGTCACAAAGAAGATGTATTTACAGAAAATCATCATTTTTTTTTGTGCGATATGACGCGTTTTGGCAAATTTCACGGAATAAATGCGTTTGTTTCACGAATTTAAGGAGCATCGTGAGTTTTTAAGAAGAAAATACGTTTTCAGAGGAAAATAAGAAAAAAAACGTACAAAAACTCGTCTTGAGCATCTCAAATCGCAACAATTTGTGCTGAAAGAGCTCGTGAACACGTTTTAATAGTTGTTTACTTCTTTTTCTACATAGCTTGTAACAATATTCCAGTATTTTAACCGATTGTAATTATTTAGGGTAATCGTTTTACGCCTGAACGCCCGTTATAAATCAAAGCTCCGAACGCGAAAGCCACATGGCTTATCAGGCGTTATAATAAAATGCATTTTCAAGCATTTCTTACGTGAAAGATCGGTCTGAAAATTTGCATGCACATAGAAAATAGGTTTATAATTATCGAGAAGTGCTTATTTTTCGCGATGTTAACAGTAAACGTTGTCTTATAAACGCAAAACCAGGCCTAGTCACAAAGAAGATGTATTTACAGAAAATCATCATTTTTTTAGTGCGATATGACGCGTTTTGGCAAATTTCACGGAATAAATGCGTTTGTTTCACGAATTTAAGGAGCATCGTGAGTTTTTAAGAAGAAAATACGTTTTCAGAGGAAAATAAGAAAAAAAACGTACAAAAACTCGTCTTGAGCATCTCAAATCGCAACAATTTGTGCTGAAAGAGCTCGTGAACACGTTTTAATAGTTGTTTACTTCTTTTTCTACATAGCTTGTAACAATATTCCAGTATTTTAACCGATTGTAATTATTTAGGGTAATCGTTTTACGCCTGAACGCCCGTTATAAATCAAAGCTCCGAACGCGAAAGCCACATGGCTTATCAGGCGTTATAATAAAATGCATTTTCAAGCATTTCTACGTGAAAGATCGGTCTGAAAATTTGCATGCACATAGAAAATAGGTTTATAATTATCGAGAAGTGCTTATTTTTCGCGATGTTAACAGTAAACGTTGTCTTATACGCAAAACCAGGCCTAGTCACAAAGAAGATGTATTTACAGAAAATCATCATTTTGTTAGTGCGATATGACGCGTTTTGGCAAATTTCACGGAATAAATGCGTTTGTTTCACGAATTTAAGGAGCATCGTGAGTTTTTAAGAAGAAAATACGTTTTCAGAGGAAAATAAGAAAAAAAACGTACAAAAACTCGTCTTGAGCATCTCAAATCGCAACAATTTGTGCTGAAAGAGCTCGTGAACACGTTTTAATAGTTGTTTACTTCTTTTTCTACATAGCTTGTAACAATATTCCAGTATTTTAACCGATTGTAATTATTTAGGGTAATCGTTTTACGCCTGAACGCCCGTTATAAATCAAAGCTCCGAACGCGAAAGCCACATGGCTTATCAGGCGTTATAATAAAATGCATTTTCAAGCATTTCTACGTGAAAGATCGGTCTGAAAATTTGCATGCACATAGAAAATAGGTTTATAATTATCGAGAAGTGCTTATTTTTCGCGATGTTAACAGTAAACGTTGTCATATAGGTTACAATACACTAAATGATCGCTTCATGTAGGGCTGTACTCTCTAAAAAAATATCATAGTTGACAGGAAGGCATGTTTTACACTTTTTACCATTATTCGGGTGTTATCTTGCGGTGATAATGGTAGGGCATGAATAGGTGTTCACTACTGAATCCCTGAAATATGATAAACGTGAAGACTATAGTAAACCATTGCACTAGAAAAGGTTACATTCCACTAAGAAACGGCCGAAAAAAAAGTTGCAAAAACAATCGATTTTGATTTTGTGTCAAGTTCTTTCTTGCATTGTACATGACATATCTTTTTTATTGCATAAATCGATTCCGCTTAGAATGGCCTTTAAGAAAAGGTATGGTTATGGGGGTCTCTATGTGCAAAATGTTGCATTTATTTTCGCTCAAAGTTTGTCGCATTTACATTGAATTATATAGGGAAATTATTTAGTGTATTATGACCTAAACGCAAAACCAGGCCTAGTCACAAAGAAGATGTATTTACAGAAAATCATCATTTTTTTAGTGCGATATGACGCGTTTTGGCAAATTTCACGGAATAAATGCGTTTGTTTCACGAATTTAAGGAGCATCGTGAGTTTTTAAGAAGAAAATACGTTTTCAGAGGAAAATAAGAAAAAAAACGTACAAAAACTCGTCTTGAGCATCTCAAATCGCAACAATTTGTGCTGAAAGAGCTCGTGAACACGTTTTAATAGTTGTTTACTTCTTTTTCTACATAGCTTGTAACAATATGCCAGTATTTTAACCGATTGTAATTATTTAGGGTAATCGTTTTACGCCTGAACGCCCGTTATAAATCAAAGCTCCGAACGCGAAAGCCACATGGCTTATCAGGCGTTATAATAAAATGCATTTTCAAGCATTTCTACGTGAAAGATCGGTCTGAAAATTTGCATGCACATAGAAAATAGGTTTATAATTATCGAGAAGTGCTTATTTTTCGCGATGTTAACAGTAAACGTTGTCTTAAACGCAAAACCAGGCCTAGTCACAAAGAAGATGTATTTACAGAAAATCATCATTTTTTTTTGTGCGATATGACGCGTTTTGGCAAATTTCACGGAATAAATGCGTTTGTTTCACGAATTTAAGGAGCATCGTGAGTTTTTAAGAAGAAAATACGTTTTCAGAGGAAAATAAGAAAAAAAACGTACAAAAACTCGTCTTGAGCATCTCAAATCGCAACAATTTGTGCTGAAAGAGCTCGTGAACACGTTTTAATAGTTGTTTACTTCTTTTTCTACATAGCTTGTAACAATATTCCAGTATTTTAACCGATTGTAATTATTTAGGGTAATCGTTTTACGCCTGAACGCCCGTTATAAATCAAAGCTCCGAACGCGAAAGCCACATGGCTTATCAGGCGTTATAATAAAATGCATTTTCAAGCATTTCTACGTGAAAGATCGGTCTGAAAATTTGCATGCACATAGAAAATAGGTTTATAATTATCGAGAAGTGCTTATTTTTCGCGATGTTAACAGTAAACGTTGTCTTAAACGCAAAACCAGGCCTAGTCACAAAGAAGATGTATTTACAGAAAATCATCATTTTTTTAGTGCGATATGACGCGTTTTGGCAAATTTCACGGAATAAATGCGTTTGTTTCACGAATTTAAGGAGCATCGTGAGTTTTTAAGAAGAAAATACGTTTTCAGAGGAAAATAAGAAAAAAAACGTACAAAAACTCGTCTTGAGCATCTCAAATCGCAACAATTTGTGCTGAAAGAGCTCGTGAACACGTTTTAATAGTTGTTTACTTCTTTTTCTACATAGCTTGTAACAATATTCCAGTATTTTAACCGATTGTAATTATTTAGGGTATCGTTTTACGCCTGAACGCCCGTTATAAATCAAAGCTCCGAACGCGAAAGCCACATGGCTTATCAGGCGTTATAATAAAATGCATTTTCAAGCATTTCTACGTGAAAGATCGGTCTGAAAATTTGCATGCACATAGAAAATAGGTTTATAATTATCGAGAAGTGCTTATTTTTCGCGATGTTAACAGTAAACGTTGTCTTATAGGTTACAATACACTAAATGATCGCTTCATGTAGGGCTGTACTCTCTAAAAAAATATCATAGTTGACAGGAAGGCATGTTTTACACTTTTTACCATTATTCGGGTGTTATCTTGCGGTGATAATGGTAGGGCATGAATAGGTGTTCACTACTGAATCCCTGAAATATGATAAACGTGAAGACTATAGTAAACCATTGCACTAGAAAAGGTTACATTCCACTAAGAAACGGCCGAAAAAAAAGTTGCAAAAACAATCGATTTTGATTTGTGTCAAGTTCTTTCTTGCATTGTACATGACATATCTTTTTTATTGCATAAATCGATTCCGCTTAGAATGGCCTTTAAGAAAAGGTATGGTTATGGGGGTCTCTATGTGCAAAATGTTGCATTTATTTTCGCTCAAAGTTGTCGCATTTACATTGAATTATATAGGGAAATTATTTAGTGTATTATGACCTAAACGCAAAACCAGGCCTAGTCACAAAGAAGATGTATTTACAGAAAATCATCATTTTTTTAGTGCGATATGACGCGTTTTGGCAAATTTCACGGAATAAATGCGTTTGTTTCACGAATTTAAGGAGCATCGTGAGTTTTTAAGAAGAAGAAATACGTTTTTGAGAGGAAAATAAGAAAAAAAACGTACAAAAACTCGTCTTGAGCATCTCAAATCGCAACAATTTGTGCTGAAAGAGCTCGTGAACACGTTTTAATAGTTGTTTACTTCTTTTTCTACATAGCTTGTAACAATATGCCAGTATTTTAACCGATTGTAATTATTTAGGGTAATCGTTTTACGCCTGAACGCCCGTTATAAATCAAAGCTCCGAACGCGAAAGCCACATGGCTTATCAGGCGTTATAATAAAATGCATTTTCAAGCATTTCTACGTGAAAGATCGGTCTGAAAATTTGCATGCACATAGAAAATAGGTTTATAATTATCGAGAAGTGCTTATTTTTCGCGATGTTAACAGTAAACGTTGTCTTAAACGCAAAACCAGGCCTAGTCACAAAGAAGATGTATTTACAGAAAATCATCATTTTTTTTTGTGCGATATGACGCGTTTTGGCAAATTTCACGGAATAAATGCGTTTGTTTCACGAATTTAAGGAGCATCGTGAGTTTTTAAGAAGAAAATACGTTTTCAGAGGAAAATAAGAAAAAAAACGTACAAAAACTCGTCTTGAGCATCTCAAATCGCAACAATTTGTGCTGAAAGAGCTCGTGAACACGTTTTTAATAGTTGTTTACTTCTTTTTCTACATAGCTTGTAACAATATTCCAGTATTTTAACCGATTGTAATTATTTAGGGTAATCGTTTTACGCCTGAACGCCCGTTATAAATCAAAGCTCCGAACGCGAAAGCCACATGGCTTATCAGGCGTTATAATAAAATGCATTTTCAAGCATTTCTTCGTGAAAGATCGGTCTGAAAATTTGCATGCACATAGAAAATAGGTTTATAATTATCGAGAAGTGCTTATTTTTCGCGATGTTAACAGTAAACGTTGTCTTATAAACGCAAAACCAGGCCTAGTCACAAAGAAGATGTATTTACAGAAAATCATCATTTTTTTAGTGCGATATGACGCGTTTTGGCAAATTTCACGGAATAAATGCGTTTGTTTCACGAATTTAAGGAGCATCGTGAGTTTTTTAAGAAGAAAATACGTTTTCAGAGGAAAATAAGAAAAAAAACGTACAAAAACTCGTCTTGAGCATCTCAAATCGCAACAATTTGTGCTGAAAGAGCTCGTGAACACGTTTTAATAGTTGTTTACTTCTTTTTCTACATAGCTTGTAACAATATTCCAGTATTTTAACCGATTGTAATTATTTAGGGTAATCGTTTTTACGCCTGAACGCCCGTTATAAATCAAAGCTCCGAACGCGAAAGCCACATGGCTTATCAGGCGTTATAATAAAATGCATTTTCAAGCATTTCTACGTGAAAGATCGGTCTGAAAATTTGCATGCACATAGAAAATAGGTTTATAATTATCGAGAAGTGCTTATTTTTCGCGATGTTAACAGTAAACGTTGTCTTATACGCAAAACCAGGCCTAGTCACAAAGAAGATGTATTTACAGAAAATCATCATTTTTTTAGTGCGATATGACGCGTTTTGGCAAATTTCACGGAATAAATGCGTTTGTTTCACGAATTTAAGGAGCATCGTGAGTTTTTAAGAAGAAAATACGTTTTCAGAGGAAAATAAGAAAAAAAACGTACAAAAACTCGTCTTGAGCATCTCAAATCGCAACAATTTGTGCTGAAAGAGCTCGTGAACACGTTTTAATAGTTGTTTACTTCTTTTTCTACATAGCTTGTAACAATATTCCAGTATTTTAACCGATTGTAATTATTTAGGGTAATCGTTTTACGCCTGAACGCCCGTTATAAATCAAAGCTCCGAACGCGAAAGCCACATGGCTTATCAGGCGTTATAATAAAATGCATTTTCAAGCATTTCTACGTGAAAGATCGGTCTGAAAATTTGCATGCACATAGAAAATAGGTTTATAATTATCGAGAAGTGCTTATTTTTCGCGATGTTAACAGTAAACGTTGTCATATAGGTTACAATACACTAAATGATCGCTTCATGTAGGGCTGTACTCTCTAAAAAAATATCATAGTTGACAGGAAGGCATGTTTTACACTTTTTACCATTATTCGGGTGTTATCTTGCGGTGATAATGGTAGGGCATGAATAGGTGTTCACTACTGAATCCCTGAAATATGATAAACGTGAAGACTATAGTAAACCATTGCACTTGAAAAGGTTACATTCCACTAAGAAACGGCCGAAAAAAAAAGTTGCAAAAACAATCGATTTTGATTTGTGTCAAGTTCTTTCTTGCATTGTACATGACATATCTTTTTTATTGCATAAATCGATTCCGCTTAGAATGGCCTTTAAGAAAAGGTATGGTTATGGGGGTCTCTATGTGCAAAATGTTGCATTTATTTTCGCTCAAAGTTGTCGCATTTACATTGAATTATATAGGGAAATTATTTAGTGTATTATGACCTAAACGCAAAACCAGGCCTAGTCACAAAGAAGATGTATTTACAGAAAATCATCATTTTTTTAGTGCGATATGACGCGTTTTGGCAAATTTCACGGAATAAATGCGTTTGTTTCACGAATTTAAGGAGCATCGTGAGTTTTTTAAGAAGAAAATACGTTTTCAGAGGAAAATAAGAAAAAAAACGTACAAAAACTCGTCTTGAGCATCTCAAATCGCAACAATTTGTGCTGAAAGAGCTCGTGAACACGTTTTAATAGTTGTTTACTTCTTTTTCTACATAGCTTGTAACAATATGCCAGTATTTTAACCGATTGTAATTATTTAGGGTAATCGTTTTACGCCTGAACGCCCGTTATAAATCAAAGCTCCGAACGCGAAAGCCACATGGCTTATCAGGCGTTATAATAAAATGCATTTTCAAGCATTTCTACGTGAAAGATCGGTCTGAAAATTTGCATGCACATAGGAAATAGGTTTATAATTATCGAGAAGTGCTTATTTTTCGCGATGTTAACAGTAAACGTTGTCTTAAACGCAAAACCAGGCCTAGTCACAAAGAAGATGTATTTACAGAAAATCATCATTTTTTTTTGTGCGATATGACGCCGTTTTGGCAAATTTCACGGAATAAATGCGTTTGTTTCACGAATTTAAGGAGCATCGTGAGTTTTTAAGAAGAAAATACGTTTTCAGAGGAAAATAAGAAAAAAAACGTACAAAAACTCGTCTTGAGCATCTCAAATCGCAACAATTTGTGCTGAAAGAGCTCGTGAACACGTTTTAATAGTTGTTTACTTCTTTTTCTACATAGCTTGTAACAATATTCCAGTATTTTAACCGATTGTAATTATTTAGGGTAATCGTTTTACGCCTGAACGCCCGTTATAAATCAAAGCTCCGAACGCGAAAGCCACATGGCTTATCAGGCGTTATAATAAAATGCATTTTCAAGCATTTCTACGTGAAAGATCGGTCTGAAAATTTGCATGCACATAGAAAATAGGTTTATAATTATCGAGAAGTGCTTATTTTTCGCGATGTTAACAGTAAACGTTGTCTTATAAACGCAAAACCAGGCCTAGTCACAAAGAAGATGTATTTACAGAAAATCATCATTTTTTTAGTGCGATATGACGCGTTTTGGCAAATTTCACGGAATAAATGCGTTTGTTTCACGAATTTAAGGAGCATCGTGAGTTTTTAAGAAGAAAATACGTTTTTCAGAGGAAAATAAGAAAAAAAACGTACAAAAACTCGTCTTGAGCATCTCAAATCGCAACAATTTGTGCTGAAAGAGCTCGTGAACACGTTTTAATAGTTGTTTACTTCTTTTTCTACATAGCTTGTAACAATATTCCAGTATTTTAACCGATTGTAATTATTTAGGGTAATCGTTTTACGCCTGAACGCCCGTTATAAATCAAAGCTCCGAACGCGAAAGCCACATGGCTTTTCAGGCGTTATAATAAAATGCATTTTCAAGCATTTCTACGTGAAAGATCGGTCTGAAAATTTGCATGCACATAGAAAATAGGTTTATAATTATCGAGAAGTGCTTATTTTTCGCGATGTTAACAGTAAACGTTGTCTTATAGGTTACAATACACTAAATGATCGCTTCATGTAGGGCTGTACTCTCTAAAAAAATATCATAGTTGACAGGAAGGCATGTTTTACACTTTTTACCATTATTCGGGTGTTATCTTGCGGTGATAATGGTAGGGCATGGATAGGTGTTCACTACTGAATCCCTGAAATATGATAAACGTGAAGACTATAGTAAACCATTGCACTAGAAAAGGTTACATTCCACTAAGAAACGGCCGAAAAAAAAAAGTTGCAAAAACAATCGATTTTGATTTGTGTCAAGTTCTTTCTTGCATTGTACATGACATATCTTTTTTATTGCATAAATCGATTCCGCTTAGAATGGCCTTTAAGAAAAGGTATGGTTATGGGGGTCTCTATGTGCAAAATGTTGCATTTATTTTCGCTCAAAGTTGTCGCATTTACATTGAATTATATAGGGAAATTATTTAGTGTATTATGACCTAAACAAAGGGGCAATTAAACACTGGGTTAAAAATGCTGAAACAAAGAGTGTCAAAATTGGTGTGAACAATTAAATAAATAAAAACATTTACATTTATCAAGAGGATTTAGTTAATCTGTAACAAGGTAAGTTTTTACAGACAAATAGGTTCAAATCAGTTTTTATATGTTGATTACATAAAATCAATCAATTTGTTGTTTGTTTTCGTCCTTATTTGTGTTCGTTCATTGGATTTAATTTAATCTGAAAGAATTTAAATATCTGAGTATTTTTTGTTCTTCAAAAGGGTCGCGAATATGATTGTAACCGTATCACGATGCGGTTCATCAAATGCAAACAATAGCAGAATGGCCGCAGTTTTGACGGCCAAAATTCGAGCATGCGCAAACGTGACGTCATTATCGGAATCCCCAAAACCTCCTATTAAATGTGCTGTAATTGGTGTTTGAAATGTCTTTTGACTGTTATAAATGGTTAGATTGCAATTCGAACGCCCAATATGACCAGAAAATTAAAATATTTTGACTAAATAAAATACCCGTATAAATAACATACGTGATGTTGGAAAAATGATCCAACCAAATGGCCAATGTTCGAGTACGGCGACATTCATATCTTTCTCATTGAGACACTAGGTAAATAAGTTTATTCTCTAATAATGGGAGTATCATTGTAGATTTTGATGTAATTAATATTGTCGTTCTTTTAGAATTCATTCATATTCGTACATTGTATATTTTTTCTATGTCAATTCATAATAATAACGTGAAGCTGGAAAATTAGTAGGAAATTCTGGTACACCTACTGAAAGCCTAAGTTGTGTTAGGCCTAAATTAAAATTAAGTTTGTGTGCTCTTTACCGACCGACCCACTTTTTACCCCCCGACCAAAAACATTTATTGCGATTTCTGAAAAAGTATTTTTTTATTTTTGTTTTTTCGCCGATCATAAAAGAGCCGACTTCAATATTTATTCGTGCACGTTATCCCTGTCCATTCTTATCGCCCCTGACCGATCTATGTCGCTGCGATGGTTGGAATTTCATATGCCCCTATAGGCGCAATTAATTTCCTTCTATATTACATATAAAATAGTTGATGTTCGATATCAATTTTTACCATGATCAAGCAATGACCCACTATATCAGCATACATCATTGGAAAGATAATTGCATAATCTTTTGAAAAAAATGCATGCCATCAAATTCTATGAGTTGTAACTCAAAATATTCACCTTAGAATAGGCACAACAGTTTTGACACATGTGGAGGCGACCATTTTTACTCAAATAGTATGACCTACTTTCAAAGCCGGGAACCATCAACAGAAAAAGTAGAGCACAAAAATGGCTCTTTTTCTTATTGATTACAAATATACCTTCAAATTAATACCAAAACGTACCATTTGCATTCTATTTTACAAATCCTAGGCAGCATTCACTGAACGATGTGTGCTATATATCAAATTGACTGCATGTAACCCTGTAAACAGGAGTTCCGGTTTGGGGTTATGTGACCTATAGACAATCCCAGAATCGATAAATTTACCGCCGCCATATTGGCTATTACGTCACCCGCTACTAAAAACGGTACTGATGAATTAGGCAGATTACAACGTTATCATAGTGTACACCCGCTTTATTCCAATAAACTGTACTTAAAGACCGAGGATGGCTTTTTTATTGAATAGTACATAGCTTTGTTTGTCAAAACAGTTACCATTTCGTTATTAATATTTCCCTTGTGTCATTTTAAAGGTAATATACACATCTATAGCCGAAATGAAGTTTGTGTTTCTAAAATTGGTCCGGAAATATTTATTAGCGGAACTCTGTAAGATTTCAGTTATAGTTTTGTTTTTTAATTAAAATTATGTATCTAGTTTAGTCTAAAACTAAAGTGGTTTTTAGCAATCTTTTATTTAAAAATCGCTCTCAAGCTAATACAAAAATATCTAGCCGGAAATGAATTTTGTGATTTTAAATGAACAAGTACTGGAGTTATTCGTTTGCAAAACTGTGTAAGATGTCAGGACATGTCACACTTTTTTAATTGAAAAGGACATATCAGCTTTTGTCTATAACTTTCTTATATTATTATTAAATTAACGTTTTACATGTAAAATCAAAGTTTATTGCCTGAAATAAACGTTGTTTGTGCTGTTCTCAATATTTATTTAACTGATTTCATTATTTATTAAATTTTCTTAATAACATCTTAATTCACGATTGAAATGTTCAACATGAAAAATAATGAGCCTTAAATAAACTTAAATAGTTCCAATTTTGTTCTCTAGATGTCTGTTAACGTATGTCTTTATTAAATTTTCGTAATACGGTCTTAATTTACGATTAAAAAATAAAAACACGAAAAAAATAAGTGATTTATTTCTTCGTTAATTACGGATTATTAATGACAGCAACATAAATCTCTTGTAAAACCCTATCAGCGATAAAGGCGCGAACGAATTCGCCAAATGGAAGGCGATGTTCCAAGTGTGGATTAAAAGCGTTTATGGGTTTGCCCGTGAAACCACATGTCTGCACATGTGTAGATACCGTAATTGACCAGTCGCCAAATTATCGATCGCTCCGCCCACATAGTCACGTGGTCTAGTGATTAGAAAACTCCGACAAGCAGATCGCAATTATAGCGGATTACGTGAGGGAAATTCTATATTTGTTATGATGTATTATGCTCTTTTCTATAATATAAATTATTAAAGCCGCACACTAAACTAAACTGCTTGGTAAAACGTTAATACAATCATAAATACTTTAGAGAGAAATGGCGTAATCAAATTAAATGAGATAACGGCAGACTGACTATCAGAAACGTTTCTTATACATATTATATAGGGAGTTGATGAAAAATCCGTTGTAAAAATGAGCATTTATTTCATATTGATTTTGAACTTGTATTCAACCGTCTGACAGTGAACCCGGTGGCTATTCATATATAATTTTGAAAATATTTTTATTAAATGCAAATGACGTATCCATTTCATGATGGTTTTTTTGTTTATTAAAAATGTTTGGATCTTTGTTTTATTGTGTTATTTTTAAAAAGACACCGATTTTTTTATTTAGATATAAATTAAATTTTGATTGTAACCATAATTTAAAGGGGCCTTTTCACAGATTTTGGCATTTTTTAACTTATTCATTAAATGCTTTATATCGATAAATGTAAACATTGGATCGTAAAAGCTCCAGTAAAAAATCAAGAATAAAATTAAAAAAAGAAAAAGAACATTGCCCGGACCAGGTTTCGAACCAGTGACCCCTGGAGTCCTGCCCAGAGTCCTGAAGTAAAAACGCTGTAGCCTACTGAGCTATTCCGCCGAGTACATATACTTGAAGTATTTTATACCTTATATAAGCAATCTTCGTAGTTCCACAAAATTTAACGACAAAAACAGAACTCTCCAAATTATTCAATCGTTTCGCGTTGCAACGCTTTATAATTTTCAGGTTTTAAAATCGTCAAAAGATGCATATAAAGGCTATATTAGACCATGGTAAATGTTCAGTATTACTGTTTTCTCACAAATATCATAACTAAAACGAAAATTTGCGAATCTGAAACAACTTTTTTCAATTTTGTCAATTTACCAAAGCGTGAAAAGATCCCTTTAATACAGGCCTAATTTCGTGGTTTCATTAACAGATAGTCTAATATGCATTTTATTTCATTTATGTTTAATGCGAACCTGTTACATTTCACTATCAAAAAAATGAAATGTTGGTATTACGGTGCTGTTCACGAACATTCGAATTGAATACATTTTGCATATTATGCATTTGCTTATTTATAACAATATTGCCCTTATATGTTAATTGCAATTTTCACATTTCTTCTTGTAGCAATATATGTTGTATTAGAAATGTTGTTGTTGTATTATAAGCCGTACATTTTAAACTTGATATCGCTTTAAGCTGGCTAAGCCGCGTTGAAATCACCTTTTTGTTGTTTTTACATTAGTTAAAACAATATTTAAGTTAACAATTTATAATGATTTCCCTTGTTTATGATCCACAGAAAATAAATATATAATTGGAAATCATTTAAGTAATTAAATAGTTTTCTTTTCTTGTGTACAGTACCTAACAATGCCTAAATGTTCCTTCATTCTGAGATCCACGCAACATACTGTTATTTATTAATCATCGACAATTACGCTGAGATTAATAAGCACGTGTGGCAATTATTATGTTGCCCAAACTGCTTAATAATATTGTGCATCAAACGGTATAGTTCACGTTTTATAGAACACACACCTGGTGTGGTTAAACTATTTATTGTGTTTGTTTTCTCATAACTCGTTGATATGTTCAAGAAATAAGGATAAAATAATAACCTTTTATAAAGTATGTATAGCACCTACAATTTTGAATAATGATCGAACAGTAATGATCATGCATTTGATATAAAATCTGTGTAAACTCTTAAAAATTACGTCCATTCCATATGTACAACACGCTTTGTTTGTCGGACAAAATGGCGGCCAGATAAGCGTTGCTGAGGGGTGTGTGAAAAATCAATATCTGATTGACTGATCGAAAAATGTGGGCGGAGCGATCGATACTTTGGCGACTGGTCAATTACTTGCGCATTTTAAAATAGGTACATTAAATTCGGAAGACTTAAACCGAAATAAATAAACATGCTTTATTCTATGTGATATTATTGAAAATTATAACTGATTGTATATATTATTACGCATTTTATAAGCATTAAAAATATATTTAGCAAAGTTTATAATGTCTTTTTTATTAGCCGACTGCATTAGAATGTCAAATCTATTTAACGTTGGCCACCTTTAAAAATATGGTTTTAAATGTTCCTTTCTAATTTTTCTATATATAGGACAAACAAGTTAAAGTTGTTTTCTATGGCGTGTCCGTTGCAAAACTTACATTTTCTATTTTCGCATAGTATCTTATGATAACGACCGCTTTCGATTTCTAATTTATGTGACAAGTATGAGGCGAAACAATGCACCACCTCCGAGTTCCTGGCCAAGGTCGGTCAAGTGTACGGTGTTGTGCTGGAGTAATGCACATCTATATTTTATTATGTAGTTTAAATTATGTTGTATTTTGTCACGTTGACTGTGTATTCTATGTAATTTTTGTTGTAAATGTATTTTTTTGTAATTAAGAAAATAACAAAAGTTCTTACAGGTTTTACTCCATTTTGATTTAATAGAAAATAGAATTCATATGTTGAACAATATTATTATGTAATTGAAATTAATAGAAATTATGTATATTTTGTAAAAAAGAAAATAAAAAACTTCATTCATGTTTAATGTCGTTCTCCATTTTCAATTAATTGAAATTATGTATATTTTCTAATAAAGAAAATAAACAACTTCATACATGTTTTATGTCGTACTCAATTTTGATTTAATAAAAAAATAGCATTCACATGTTTAACAATATTATTATGTTATTATGTTTTATTTTGTCAGTGTGACTGTATATCGTCTGTAAATGTTTACTTGTAACTGTATATTTTGTTATATAAATTGTGTGACTGTGCCTGTACACTGACTGTATATGTCGTAAAAGTATATTTAAACATAAACAACAAATAAAGAAAATAATAAACTTCATACCTGTTTTATGACTTATTCCATATTGATTTGTGTGTATTTGTTTGTAAACACAATTTGAAACCTAAAATAACAATAATTGCTTTAAGGCCTTTTTGGTTCATTTTTTGGCCTTTTTGGTACGCTTTGGGGCCTTTTTGGTAAGGCCTTTTTGGTATTCGGCCTTTTTGGTATGCGGCCTTTTTGGTTTTCGGCCTTTCTGGACCTAAACCTTGTTTAGGTTACAATATACCAAAAGATTTCCTACACAAATTCAATGTAAAAGCAATAACTTCAACACAAAATAAAGTCAAACTTTTGCGCATAGAGACCCCCATAACCACACCTTTTCTTAAAGAGCATTCCAAGCCGCAATGATTTAGACAATAAAGGGGGGTCATGTGATTTGCAAGAAAGAACTCGATGCGAATCAGCGGTCACTGTTTTACAGCCATCAATTTACCGGGTTCGTACCAGTGGATTAGGGTTTCCCGCCATCTGTCAAAGTCTCATGTAGTCTTTAACCTTCAAGCAAATGAGTTAATTTCTGTTAAACATCAATGTTTTCCCTACCACATGCACAAAGAAACATTTTAAAATAAAGTCATGGCAAGTGCTCACACAGAAAATTGTGTCTTCTTATAAATGATGTTCAGGTTTTTAAAGAGTATAGCATTGCACTCCCAAAAGATTTAGTATATTGTAACCTTAGGTATACTGTAACCAAAATAACGGAATTTGCCGAGTAGATACGATTGCTAATATTCCAGAATGATCACGTGATCAATATGAAAAAAGTATTGACTATTGTTACATTCAGCACGGATTCTAGATTACAATAAACAAGATTATTGAGATATCTTTTTTTGAACACCGCGATAAAAATGCTCAAACCATGGACTCTAGAATACACGGATAAGAAACATGGCAACATTCTCAGAATCATCACTGCTATATGTGTAATCACCTAACAATTCGTCTAAAAATAATTTATATATTTGAGTTGAAGACGATGTACTGTTGTTTAAGTCTGAATAAACTATCTGTCTGCCTGTCTAAATCCAAGCCGTCATCGTCCCGGTGAAAAAATCTGATTTTCAATAGTTGGACATGATGCCCTGATGTCAAAATACGAAATGACCCGCGTAACACGGACCGTGATTTTCAAGAATCTTTAATAAATTGATAATTTAAGGTAAATAACATTTCAAATAATTATACATAATTACCTTGTTGATAATAAACAGCAAACGATGAATGTTTTTGACACCCATTTTATTTCAAGTATGCATGCAAAGCCGAATAATATCGAGAGGGTCCGCTATATACGCTGTTTCATCATAAATTTTACAACCTTTCTGTGTTATAAACAAGAGCTGAAATCGTTAATTTATTAAGATTCATTTATAATAAGCTTTATTGATATGTTTCGTGAACAAAATACTACAATATATTCCATAAAAAATATAATAAGATGGCAAAAGAAATTCAATGGCCGATTTCTAAACAAAAGCATAATCGCCAAGACCGTAGCATCAGTTCAGTGCGTTAGGAACGCGCGCTACATTTTCCCGCCTTCATTCCTTAATTACTTTGGTTTTTAAACAAAATTTTTTTCTATCGTATACAGAATTCTTTTCTCCTAAGCAAGATGTAATTTTTAAAACTGAACTCCAAATATAAACGCTACAAATTGGTATTAAGTACGAACATGTCAACCGTAAATCTAGATTCTAAAACTCCAAAACGGTATGATATTTGCAAAAGTTAAAGTTATAACTCGCCGGGCTGTCGAAATCAGAAGAAAAACTTAATATATATTGATATATCTGTTTACTGCGTAACGTAAGCTTTCTAATGATATATAATTTGTCAAAATCGGCCGAGAAATGAAACTATAATTTAACAAAAGACGTGAGTGGGTACATCAAAATGTATAACCTCGGCGCTTCGCTGTACGCTAATCGTAAAAGATCGATAGCCACGACACGTTAAAACGCGCGGTGGTAAAACATAAAATTTGTATTTCTTGTGTTTAACTCGCTATAAATCCATTAATAACAACAGGAATATACTAAAAGTTATATTTTTTTGAAAGAGGAATTAATAAGCAACAAGATAACGTATAAACCAATAAAATCGGATGAATAGTTTTTGCATAAGATTGAATTTACTAAAGTAAGGGTCAAATACTCGATTCATCTCCTGTCAATATACACTCCGTGCATTCAGGATATGAAAGGTATGTTCTGATTTTAAATCACTGGTAACACCATATTTGAAAACAACTGGTAAAATAGCTTGTTAATCATGTTGTTGACGTTTTTGTATAATATTTCATAGTTTATTTCGCAAATTTCATGACATAGCGTATAATTGTTTTTCTACTTTCGATTTAGGTTTGATTGTAATTTGTAATGACGAACTTCCCGAAGCGTATGCCGATGTTTTGATCGTGGAACTTAACATTTATTTATGATAATAGTTTGCCAGATGGTGTTGGTAACCTTGCTTGATTCAATTACCAACAGCGAAAGTCTTATAGTTCAGGAACTATTGCCTAAGAAAATAAATTTGTTTAAGCTAGCGCAAATGTAAGGTCATAACGGTCCAATTTCATAACGGCCCCTGTCGACTCAAGAAGTTGTTATGAAGGACCATGCTGTCCAAACATGCACTGATTTACACAAATCTATGAAGTAGTTGCCTTATTCTGATATACTTAACTAAGATGTTTTAAATATGTTAATAAACATAGCAATGTATGAAATGGAAAATAGCCCTTTTTACATTTATTAACTATGTACCAGTTTGGAGTGCTACGAGTTATAGCAAATTTTATTTAAAGTAGCCATTATATTTTTTATTTATGCCAATAGTCGTTCAAATTGATAATTTTGCTTACTTTTATGCTATAAATCTGTTTATTATTTTCAACTTTTTGTCCTTTATATGTAGTGTGATATGTTTTACAACATTATAATCTGTGTTTTTTTTTCCAGCATAATGCAGGGTTAACAATAATACAAACATGGCAGAGCATCTGCAAACCAAATTGCGTAAGTATAAGATTTTTTCACACATTCTTTTGAATTTAATTAAATAATAAACAATCCACGTTATACCGTATTAAGGATACATATTATTTAGCTCTTACATATAGCATGTGAATCCTTATTATCTGCCATATTGATGTATACACCGAATTTTTGTAAGTGAAAAGATTTCAAAAGATTTCAAAACACACATGCTTTATATGCCAATCTATAGTTAAATGTGTACTCTTTGACATAACAACAAACAATGCGTTTAAATCGGCAATGTTTTGACCCAATACTTACTAGAATTACATGTAGCTCCCCGAAGTAAGCTGTATCATGTACAATGCCTCTAATAGTACCAGTACTTTATTTGCTACTACGCGCATGAGCTTGTTTTGTTATAAATATTTTAACATTATTTCTTAAGTGAGATACGTTTGACACATTTGTTGATTATATTGATAAAACCTAAACACACACAAGTGTTTTTGGATTTAAATAATCAGAACATCAGTCTGGAGTAAACATGATCTACCGGTATTTTCCAATGGAAATACAGGGATTTCAATTGAAGCAGAATCTGATGCTTTTTTATGTTAGCCTTTTGCAATATTGTATCTTTTGACTACTCCAAATTATCGACCTTGCATTATTTCGATGCAAATATTACAATGAAACTAACACAAAATGTTTTTTTTTAAACACAAAGTGTTGTTTGGATGTGTACATTATTGTAATCACATGCACACAAATCAACATTCGTTTAGAGATTTACAAACACTCTTAAACAAAAGATCTACACTTAATTATTATGACCCTTGAAAATATATTCGACCCATGCAAATTTCTAGCATGGGATCATTTGACTTTTGGTTTCACTTCTTTATATTCAAAAGCTTTTGAAAACCCTGAATCCGGAAAATATAATAATGATCGTCGTAACGTTAATTTAGAAACAGCAAGTACATTACAACTTCTAAAAAAGTAACCATCCAACACTTCTTCATGGCTGTTTAAGTGGACTCGTTAAACTAACAATACAATGTGGAGGACCTGTACGATGAGGATAAGGATTACTGTCAGGGTTGTGTTGTGGATTATTTGATGTATAAACATATATTGAAACGCTTCATGAGTTGGGGTAGAACCAGTAAATGGATAGTCTGAATCAGAATTGAATCTTAAGTGCACCATTAAATTTAAAACTAAACAACCTGCAAGTATGGTTCTTACATGCATATCAATAAAAATGAATATACATATAGAAATGATCAGAGAATATTTTAATTTCATAGCTTTATGTGTTCATATTGGTATGACAGGTCCGTACTATAATCACCCATAACCACAGCCATAACCATCGTAAATACGGATTTTCGGTAGTTAATACAAAAAAATAAGAAGACGATCAAACATATTTGCAAATGTAGAACAAATATTTCATTCAAGTGGGACTGCATTATTTTGCCTTATTATGTAAATATTTGACAATAACCGCCATAGTGGTAAGCCTTATTAAGAAGACATAAACCAGGCAAGCTGATAAAAATGTATTAATATAGTGGCTGATTTCTGCTATATTGATCTGGTATACTTATTTTTCTTTCGTGTTGGGATGTGTCTGCCGACCGTCATCAAATCGGCCTACACACTGGGATTATATGACAGAGATTAGACACCGTGTTACAAAAACAACCACATTTTTGCTTACTCTATATTGTAGGTTGTTGGTTTCATTTCATACATTTAGCATTTGCACTGCTGCATAAAACTTTGTAACTAATGTTATATTGCATTCCGAGGCATTAATTAATTTCATAAATAAACACTATTTTACAGAATAGTTATAAAGCATCTAATGCCACAGATTAACTATTTGCATTTTTTAAAGGGGCCTATTCACGTTTGAATAAATTGACAAAATTGAAAAAAGTTAGTTCAGATTCGCGAATTTTCGTTTTAGTTATGATATTTGTGAGGAAACTGTAATACTGAACATTTACCATGCTCTAAAATAGCCATTATATGCATCTTTTGACGATTTAAAAACCCAAAAATTATAAAGCGTTGCAACGCGAAATGAATTAATTATTTGGAGAGTTCTGTTGTTGTCGCTATGTTTTGTGAAACTACGAGGATTGCTTATATGAAGTATAAAATACGCCTGACCTTGTATACGGAATGATGGCCGAGTGGTCTAAGTGGGAGACTTTACTCCAGGACTCAAGGGGTCAGTGGTTCGAGCCCTGCTGAGGGTTACCTTTTTTTCTTTTTTAAATTTTATTCTTCATTTTTTACTGGAGCTTTTTATATCCAATGTTAACATTTAACAACATAAAGCATTTAATGATTAACTTAATGATAAAATCTGTGAAAAGGCCCCTTTAAAAAAGATCAGACAATTTAAAGCACAACTGAAAAACCCTATATACCTAAATAAAGTTTTTCTTTGAATATTTAGAACTTTTGATATTATTGGACTGAAGCATGTCAAAATTGAGCCCCTTCAAAATCCTTGTAAAAACTGAATGGCTTTGTTGTTTCCATTTTCCTTCGTATGTTGTTTATTAAACTGAATCCCCGTCCAACCCTATTATCAAAATAATTCATTTGTGTGTGTGTGTGTGTGTGCGGTTTTGTACCAATTAACATCTAGTTGCATTGCTTTTATTTACTCAAAAAGAGATTTATTACAAAGTCAGTTACCTTATATATGTGTAACACACCAAGGTTATGTAGCCTTACACTTTCTCACTTTGTTCTCTTGTACTCACCACGGCGTCGGCATTAGCGTTAGCGTCGGCATTAGCGTCTGCGTCTGCGTGCAAATGTTAAAGTTTTCGCACTACCCCAAATATTTTCTTTGTCCCTTGACATATTGCTTTAATATTTTGCATACTTGTTCACCATCATGACCCCAACCTATAAACAAGAGCAGACAACTGTATCAACCATTTTGTTATGATTATGGCCCCTTTTCCACTTATAATATGCAGCAAATGTTAAAGTTTTCGTACTACCCCAAATATTTTCTTTGTCCCTTGCCATATTGCTTTCATATTTTGCATACTTGTTTACCATCATGACCCCAACCTATAAACAAGAGCAGACAACTGCATCGAGCATTTTGTCATAATTATGGCCCCTTTTACACTTATAGTATGCAGCAAATGTTAAAGTTTGCGTACTACCCCATCTATTTTCAATGTCCCTTGACATATTGCTTTCATGTTTTGCATACTTGTTAACCATCATGACCCCAACCTATAAACAAGAGCAGACAACTGTATCAAGCATTTTGACAGAATTATGGCCCCTTTTATACTTAGATAATTGAACATTTTGCTTAAATTGCCATAACTTCTTTATTTATGATCACATTTTATTATTACTTTGACAAAACAACCATTACCTGAATACCACAATGGATTCCACCCAAACAATACCCCACACCCCAACCCAGAATCCCTGCCCCCCCCAACCCCCCCAATTTTTTTTTTTAAACATCATCTATTAAATTACCACACCCCACATTATACTCCCCCCTCACCCCCCCTACCCCCCATACCCCCCCAACCTCCCCCCCCCCAATTTTTTTTTAAAACATCATCTTATAAATTACCACACCCCACATTATACCCCCCTCTCA
Source organism: Dreissena polymorpha (assembly GCF_020536995.1). Classification (NCBI taxonomy): domain Eukaryota; kingdom Metazoa; phylum Mollusca; class Bivalvia; order Myida; family Dreissenidae; genus Dreissena; species Dreissena polymorpha. The sequence goes on along the minus strand of NC_068359.1, from coordinate 127,137,684 downwards.
ACCCCTCTACCCCCAACCCCCCCCCCCCCCCAATTTTTTTTCTTTTCTTATTTTTGAAAGATCGTCTAATAAATTATTGAATATGAACAATTTCCCCATGATGGCTTACGTTATACTGTCAAGCACTCGAATAGTCGAGCGCGTTGTCCTCTGACAGCTCTTGTTAATGTTGAGTAGTCACATTGATTCCAATTATAAATTCCATGTTTTTGTGTGTGCCCTTTAGATGAGGAACAGTGTCGTCGTGCCCTTAACAGGGCGCACAAGAAGATTGCTTCAGAGATGGATCCGAATGTGGTTCTGGTTGCACTGAAGAAGTGTGGATTTCTCAAACAAGAGGAATATGATGAATTGATGGTATAAACCTAAAAAATTTCCTTATGAGCTTTTGTATTTAATATTTATAGCTCACCTTAGCAAGAAGTTCTCGACAAGCTTTTTGTATTGTGTACCTTCTTGCAGCGTAAGTCGTCCGCTGTTATTAGGCCATCCGAAATTATTTAGCTCATGCTAGAGTACCAGTAAATTAGTTTTAACCAATCTTATCCAAACCTGCTTAGGCCAAAAAAAAAAATAGTCTTGGTTCAGGGAACCCGACCGACCCTATTTTTTGCCCCCGACCCTAACGATTTTTTTGGTCCATGGAAAAAAATCTGATGGCGAAAATGCTAAAATCTCGTAAAATTTCATTGAAAACAGCCACCATTTAAATCTGGATTGGGTTTCTATATTTTTCTCTTTGTTTCAATGAAAGTGTTCGCAATTTGAACAGTGAACAAAAACCGGTCTGCACCTGTATACGAGACATCGCTTGACCTTATTGTTATTGAAGTGCGCATGCTAGCTGGCCAATCAACATTGAGCTCTCTTACACATCAAATGACGTTGTTGAATGAAATGTAAAAATGGGTGGAGCTATGGAGTAATATTCGGTCATTCATGCGCAGATACTGTGCACTTTGAATACACAGTTAATATTGTCGTCTGCAAACAAAATAGCGGCCGGTCGCAAATGTCGTATTATTAAAGATTAAAAATGAAAAGAAGCGTGACAATAATTTAATTATTTCCAAGCTGTCTATTGATCTGAATTTAAAAGTGATAATTAAATAATTAGTTCTATGTCGATGATGTTACAACTTTCTGCCAATTTCCGATCGAAATGAAAAGATGATAATTAATTAGTTTGTTTGTTTTACTCGCACACTATGCTAACTGACAGCAGCGTATTTTAATCAAATGAAAATGTGAAAAACACGCGCGGTTTAATTGTAATTAAAGTTTTGAATTTTTAACACATAGGAAGAGTCATTCATCTAGTCTACTATAAAAATGGAAGTAACCACTTTGTCTCTACAGTCGCTAACATGGCGTCTTTAACCTTAAAGAGTCATAACAAAAACAAAAAAAAATTAAAACACAAAACACTAGAGCATTCCAAGAGTCATGGAAACTTGACAACAATTGGCTTCGCTTTGATAATGAATCAAAATCAATGTACTGTGAGGCCCTTAGCCTGTACAAACCAATAGCAACATTCAAATTTATGTACACTGCTCACTTCCTGTGTGATGCGCTCAAACCCATTGCCATTTTATCAAAAAATGTACCAGAAGAAAGACTTGTGCTATTCTGAGGTTGCCCTTCTTTTGACAGCCACTATTCAGACTCTTGAGCACCTGTCGGAGACTAGGTCAGGTCTCATGATGAAAAAAATTCTGAAGGTCACACCCCAAACACCAGAGACTGATAAAGATGGCGTGTTCACTTTTGAATATGAAGGTCACACTATCACAGACAGACAAACAAAAAATGGTTGGCTCAAAGAAATTTTGGGCCAGCGCTAGCCCTGAAGAAGTGCATAAAGAGCTAGGAATATTGAATAATATACAACGACTAAATACCACATGTGCAATGTTAATCATTTGGTCAATGTTTAAACAATCATGGGTGCATTAACTGACCCTTTTTCACCCTGAAATCAGTCGACTGGTAAAAAAAAAAAAAAAAAAAAAAAAGAAAAAACCTACCTACCCTCCTACATTTTTCTGGCCATGTTCCCTGAACCAAGACTATTTTTTTTTTTGGCCTTAGTTTGTATATGATAATAACAATGTTGATTTTGTTATTGGGCCATTCAGATCAAAGAAGTAGAATAAGAATTATTTCTCATTTTCATTCAAATGAGGCAAACATATCCGTTTATGCTCACTGGAGCGCAAAGTTCTCATGTTGTGTTCAACCGTTGTCTTGCGTCCGTTGTCGTGCGGTTTGCGTAAAATTTTATCTCGTTTAAAGAGGTCATATTTTTCATCCAATCTTGATGGAACTGAATCAGAAAGTTTATCTAGACATTATCTATACCTTGTTCGGGGTCATGTGCATTCAAAAATAGGGTGAACAGGTCAAATATTTGAAAAACCTTGTAACCACTGCAGAGGCCACATGGGTTGCTGAATCTTGATGAAACTTTGTTAAAATGCTTTTTGGACAATATCTAGCCCCAATTTGAATATTGGTAACTTGCGTTTAAAGATTCATAACCACTCAAAATTAACGAATATTTCGTAAAATAAAGTTATCTCATAAACAGATCAGTGTTCCTTATAGCAGTAGCCAACATTTCAACGCTAGATGTGGTCTGGTAACATTGATTGAACGAGACACAAAATGCTAGAATTTATTTCTTGTGGGACAATATATTCCATTTGAATTTCCCGCGACGATATCCGAATATTTACGAGCACACGGACCTAATAGAAAGCGCAGGCGAGTGCGCTCCAAACTAAAGATAAAGATTGAAGATTTATAAACAGAGTTATGTTTTGCTTCATATACACTTTCATTTTTTGCACGACGATATCCGAATATTTACGAGCGAACCGACCTTATAGAAAGCACAGGCGAGTGCGCTCCAAACTAAAGATACAGATTGAAGAGCCATAAACAGAGTTATGTATTGCCCCACATACACTTTCATTTTTTCACGCTCCCTTTCATTTTTATGCCACCCTATATAGCAGTTGAACTGTCAGTCCGTCTGTCTGTCTGTCTGTCAGTCTGTGCGTCCGTCCAAAAACTTTTACATTGGCCATAACTTTTGCAATATTGAAGATAGCAACTTGATATTTGGCATGCATGTGTATCTCATGGAGATGCACATTTTGAGTGGTGAAAGGTTAAGGTCATTCTTCAAGGTTAAAGGTCATCAAACAAAATCCAAGGAAAGTAACAAGCTTTAAAGGGATATAATTTCTATTTTATATCATTTGGCAGGTACAGATCATTTTCACAAGGGAAGTAATATTTTATAATGGGATATAATAAATTTTTTTTTTAATTTAAAGCGGCGCAGTAGGGGGCATTATGTTTCTGACAAACACATCTCTTGTTTCTTGCTGAATCGCTAAGAGCAGGACGTCCACCCTTGAGCTTCACTGATTAATAACATACTGATTATTCATGAGAACTACGTCATGCTTCCGACGAAAACCTCAGAAAAACCTGTTTACCGCTATAGAGGCCACATTAATTAATAAATCTAAAACTTGGTCAAATTTCATACCTTGACAATATCTAGGTCAAGATTAAATCTGGACAATGTTGGTTAAAATCTAGGTCACTAGGTCACATCTTAGAAAAAATCTTGTTCCCTCGATTGAGGCCACATTTACGAATTAGTCTTGGTGAAAATTTGTCAGAATGTTTATCTTGATAATATGAAGGCCATCTTTGAATTCCAAAGCGTGAAAATAATTCCACACCCCAGCAGAAGTCTGTACAATGCTAGGCAATCAAATCATTTACCCAGATCTTTGCTTTGATCACTTTACCGGATCAACACTGAATAAGACTTAAATTATTTAGTGGAGGTGCAAATAAGAAAATAATTATTATTAGCTTGATAAAAACAAATATTTTATAAGGTAAAAACATGTGCAAACATCAAAGTGTAATGGATTGATTAATAATGGTTGTGGGTATTATTAATTATTTTTTAGGTGTAAACTATGACTGGTTGCGAAATTCTACAAGTGTTAGTTGAAAAATATTTGCAAAACATATTTGAATCAAATCAGTTCATCGTTTGAGTTACTTCTATAGAAACATTATTAAATCTTATTACATTCAAATGTTAGTTTGTTAACTTTTCTAAACACTGATTGTTGCATGATACTACAGCTATGCAAACTTTTTGTATGTCGTTCACATCCCTCATTTCCACTTAACGGTACATTTGTTAAATGGTTTATCTTTTTAGAACCTTCTTACCATACCAATGAAATGTCGCCTTCTAATCAGTAAGATCAGTCAGAGTGGTGTCAAGGCGTACTATGTTTTCAAGAAATGTCTCAGTGATACTAAACATGACAGCTTGGTTAAAGAGCTGGAGGAAAAAGAGAAAGAGCTGATATTCGAGAGTTCCAGATATGAATCATTGACAGATAAGCGACCGCGAGTGCAGAAGATTGAGGAGAATAAGCGTGCCAGTTCCCAAGGTAAGTTGCAGAGGAAATAATTGTACAAATACATGTATTCAATATTTTTCATACACTATTATGGATTTCAAATACAGTTGGCGCATGCAGTTGAAAGAAACTTGTTTATGCCCCCTTTTTAAAAAAAGGGGGTACATTGTTTTTGTCCTGTCTGTCTGTCATTCTGTCCAAAACTTTAACCTTACAGTAAAGTTTTGCAATAACTTTTGAAATATTGAACATAGCAACTTGATATTTGGAATGCATGTGTATCTGATGGAGCTGCACATTTGGAGTGGTGAAAGGTCAAGGTCAAGGTCATCCTTCAATGTCAAAGGTCCAAAAAAAATCAAAGCGGCGCATTAGGGGGCATTGTGTTTCTGACAAACACATCTCTTGTTCAGATCATGAGGCCGAGTGGGATGTTAAACCAAAGTCATCAAAGTTTTTTATTTCGTTCATCTATATAAGGCATGACATATAGGACATGTGTGAAATCATTTAATTTAACTCATTGCTTGGCAATCTCTTGTTAATCTTTTTGAAGACACATTAGATACATGCGAAAACTGTCCGAACCTGGATACTAATTTAAATTGATATTTGCTTTTTACCCATATTATTATAGAATCATGTGGTTTGCGTATTGTAATCTGTGTCCTCTTAATGAGTTTTCTAATATGAAAGGTAAAAACGCCTCATAATATTACAAAATCATACCTATGTCGTAAATATAGCTGGTTTTATTCATTAATTACAACTAGAACTTTGTCATTAGAATCTACAACTATACTTCAAAATTTAAACTACAGCCGTTTAACTGTGCCACTCCATGTTGTTTACTAACGGTGGCGGACATGTCAGAGCAATTTGATATTAACAGGAACAAAATAATTGCAAATTTAATGGTTTCAGCCGGCTTATTGTCAACATTGTCTTTCTTCAACAATCAGTATACATGTATTTTTCGATAATTGGTATTAATAATTTGAAAAGCTTGGCAAATATATATTGTATACATGTAGATAGAACACAATTAGCTCAGGTCTTTTATCTTTTATTGAACGGTTACAAAAAAGGAAAACAATATTTAGACAGCAACTGACCTGTTATAGGATAATGATACTGATTATCTAAGTATAATTGATCTTAATTAAATAAGGGCCGATTGGTTTAGGGGCAAAGGGTTAAGGGAACGAGTTTTTAAATTACTGTTAAGTCAAGTGTATGTGATGTATTTTGCGATAAATAGTTGTTTTTTGGTTCCCCAATGACTTCTAAGTGTGTGTAGCATTTTGCTACTGGCCACCAAGATCAAGAATTTCGGAATTGTTTAAATAATATAAATAAATTTGATTTAAAAAAAAAGAGTCAAATTATTTAATATGTCAAAGTCAAAATGTCTGTAAATTTGTTGTATTTCACTTTAAGGTCACCTGAAACAGGTTCAGTGTATAAATGCAAAAGGCTTGAGTTCGTAATACTAGTATTATGAAACATGAGAGTTTCGAGATGAACAGCAAAAAGCTACCGCCATCTAATTTCCTGACTGTAAAGTACTGTATTTGAGAATTTTGGAGTAAATATTTCTAATGCACCTGGACCAGTTCCAATGTGTAACCACTTCATAAAAGCTGCTTATTTTGCGTTTTGACTTTAACATGTTTTTTTTTTCTTCTCCATTCACAGAAGTGATTGATGCCTTAAATGACGGTGCACTAAACAGGTATTGGAACATTTATATTAAACTTTAATATAGCGTTTATATTGAAAATAGCCTAAAATAAATACAAATAAATGAATACTTTATAAATATAAACATGTCAAACCATTTTTATGGAGAAAGATGCTTGTGAGAATAAAGTTGATTGCTTTTTGTTTAAGTTGTTAAGTCCGTCATTTTGTGTCAATGTACGAATTTCTGTTTTTGTAATCAGCACTGAATTAACTGATATGAAGTGTGTTGTTTAACTTTTCTAAAATTAGATTTAGATATATTGTACTGTTTATTTATCAGCTACTATTATTCAGGAACTTGTTGAACATTTTTTAAAACTATGGAAACGTTCTTATTAAGAAATAGAAAACCTCTTTGAAGGCCCTATGGCAAAATAGTGACCAGCCAGGCAGCCCCAAAAAGTATATGGACCGAAGCGGAAGGCTGAGGTCCATATACTATTTGGGGCTGCCTGAGGGGTCACTATTCTGCCATTGGGCCTGAAGTGAGGTTTTCTATTTCTTATATTATACCGAACATTTTTGTGCAGTTAAATGTCAATAGAAATAAAAAATAAATAACACAATATAAATTCCATCAATATTTATCAGTTATTATTAATAATATGTACCGTATTATTGTTTGTGCGCGAGTTGTCTCCCTGCATAAGTTTGACATAGAGAAAATTCGCTTCTTTATACAAAATTCATATTTATTGTAAAGCATTTCATATATTGAGATACATTTTATATAGAGATAACTTCTTATATCACAGACAACATGTTGCATAACAATGATATCAAATATAGCTATTTTTTTTTTTTTAACATGTGATTAATAAAAAAAAACTCACACTCGTGACCTTGCAAACGAATCGTGACTATTAATAATAAGTACGGTATTATTGTTGTACGTGAGTTGTTTCCCTGCGAAATTTGGACACGGAAAAAATCGCTTCTTTATACGAAACTCATTTTTATTGTAAAAAATTTCACATATTGAGATCCATTTTAAATAAAAATATCTGTTTTTATTATAGACAACATGCTGCAAAACATTGATTACAAATATTGCATTTAATTTTTGTATTTTTTAATATGTGATTAATAATAAAGAACACACACACTTGTGACCTGCCAAACGAATCCTGCGTTTACCCTACGTATATAAAGCGAAAATCTCAGCGTTCGAAAACTTGCACAAATGTTACAATTAACCATTCTAGCGGGCACTATTACATGCGCGTGCATGTAATATTCCTTATATGGCTATATATAGCTATAGTAAAATCTTGTTAACACTCTAGAGTCCACATTTATAGTCCGATCTTCATGAAACTCGGTCAGAAGATTCATCCCAATAATATCTTGGACGAGTTAAAAAATGATGCCCGTTGGTTGAAAAACATGGCCACCATGGGGGCGGGGCATTTTTCCTTATTATAGTAAAACCTTGTTAACACTCTAGAGGTCTCATTCATTTTCCGATCAACATGAAACTTGGTCAGAAGATTTGTCCCAATGATATCTTGGATGAGTTCGAAAATGGTTTTGGTTGCTTTAATAACATGGCCAACAGGGGTGGGGCATTTTTCCTTATATGGATATATATGTCTTTAGTAAAACCTTGTTAACACTATAGAGAACACATTTATTTTCCAATCTTCATGAAATTTGGTCAGAAGATTGGTGTCAATGATATCTTGGTTGAGTTTAAAAATAATTATGTTTGCTTGAAAAAAATGGCTTCCAAGGGGCGGGGCATTTTTCCTTATATAGCTATTGTAAAATCTTGTTAACACTCTAGAGGCCACATTTACTGTCTGATCTTCATGAAACTTAGTCGGAAGATTCATCCCGATAATATCTTGGAAGAGTTAAACAATAATGCTGGTTGGTTGAAAAACATAGCTGCCAAGGGGGGGGGGGGCATTTTTCCTTATATGGCTTTAGTAAAATCTTGTTAACACTCTAGACTAGAGGCCACATTTATTTTCTGATCTTCATGAAAGTTGGTCAGAAGGTTTGTCCCAATAATATCTTGTTATCTCAGGTGAGTGACTTTGGGCCTTTCAGGCCCTCTTGTTTAAATCTTCATACAGTATATTGATGCAAAATCACACACATTTGTCAGATTTAGTCCTTTTGTTACAGTGATTGTTATATAGTACAAACAGTTATGTCAATGTCCTTGCATTTATATTGCTTGGTATCGAATATTGGGAAGCATGAATTAGTTAACTGATATTTATGTTTGAATCTTGTTCAAATCTCCAGTGCACAACCGCAACCAGCTTTGGGGAAAAGTGTGCTTCATAGATTATGTCGCGATGAAACAATTACCAAAATAATTAAGAAGGACCTTCACGACGGGCGACTCATCGAGCTGGACAAGGAGATAGTCGATGAGTTGAGACATCCGGATTACAGTGTTCTAAATACGGAACAGAGAGGAGCGTTTGGTACGGTATACATCTGTAAGTAAAATTTTATTAAGTAATCATTATAAGGGTTAGAATTTGCTTTTCAAGTATATATCTTTAAGAGTGGTTATATTATGGTTTTTATATCGTTCTTCAAGGATATTAATCAACTTGAAAATTTTACGCAGTTTAAGATCTTGCATTATTTATCATGTTTGAATTAAAATAAATACTCCATAAATTTTATTATCAGCCCATGTGAAAGGGATTGCATTTTCCCTTGCGTACCCGTATTATAATTATTATTTAATATACTTATAGTAAATATACTACGAGATTGGGATATTTTGCTAAAACATATGGTACGTCTTTCCATGTGTATGTATACCTGCTAGTAGGTCGAAGACATTCTAAACTTTTCAACGTGCATTAACAGACTTATTTCCTATGTCATCCATACTTGGCATAAAACTGCAAATTTAACCTTTGATTATTTAATAGACAAGATAAATATAATAAGAAATGGTAGGTAAAATGTTTATCTTTGTTTGGTAGTTACTGTAAATAACTTTTAACTTGTAAGAACAAAATAAACTTGCATCATGCAACAAACACAAATTAGGTCTTATATACACTCATGTTTGTCAATTAAAGTTTCAGTATAAAATTATTGATTCATTTAAATGTTTAAACTGGTTATCTCCTTAGCCAAAAAAAATGTTCCGGCATTTAACGTGAGAGTTGTCCTCAAGGAAATCAATCTGGAGAAGCAAGCTGGGAATCTAACGCAAAAATTGGGATCAATTACTAACGTAAATATTTTTAGCTCACCTGAGCACAACGTGCTCATGGTGAGCTTTTGTGATTGCCTTTTGTCCGTCGTCTGTTGTGGGGTGTCAACATTTGCCTTGTTAATTCTCTAGATTCCACATTCTTTTCTAATCTTCATGAAATTTGGTCAGTAGATTGGTCTCAATAATATCTAAGATGAGGTCAAAAATGGTTACGTTTGCTTGAAAAACATGGCTGCCAAAGGGCGGGGCTTTTTTCCTTATATGGCTATATATGGCTATAGAAAAATCTTGTTAACACTCTAGAGGCCACATTTATTGTCTGCTTTTCATGAAACTTGGTCAAAAGATGCATCCCAATAATATCTTGGACGAGTTCTAAAATGATTCCGGTTGGTTGAAAAGAATGGCCGCCAGGGGGCGGGGCATTTTTTCTAATATGGCTATAGTAAAACCTTGTTTACACTCTAGAGGCCACATTTATTTTCCAATCTTCATGAAACTTGCTCAGAAGATTTGTCCCACTGATATCTTGGATGATTTAAAAAAATGGTAACATTTGCTTGAAAAACATGGCTGCCAAGGGGTGGGGCATTTTTCCTTATATGGCTATATATGGCTATAGTAAAATCTTGTTAACACTCTAGAGGCCACATTTATTGTCCAATCTTCATGAAACTTGGTCAGAAGATTCATCCCAATAATATCAATATATGTGGACAATATCTATGCCAAATTGTAGTAAAATTAATATCAACACGTGAAAGCGTTTTCGCCACGTGAAATCGTAGAATAAATAACATTTAAACCACTGAACAAACACAATGTATGACCCAATTTTGATGAACCTTGTTCAGAATGTTAATACCGACAACATCTTAAGTTGGAATATGGTAAAAACTGGTCTCATTAATAAATAAGATCATGTGAAAAAGTAGAAAAATATTGTCACGCCGATAGAAAACTAGTTTGCCAGTTCCTATCTAAGACTTTACCAACTGTAGGAGTCATGTTTATTATTCCATGTTCATTTCGCTTGGCAGAATATGTTTAAATTTTTGTTAGTGTGTCTTTTTAGCTCATCTATTTTTTGAAAAAAAATTATGAGCTATTGTCATCACCTTGGCGTCGGCGTTGGCGTTGGCGTTGGCGTTGGCGTTGGCGTCGGCGTCCGGTTAAGTTTTGCGTTTAGGTCCACTTTTCTCAGAAAGTATCAATGCTATTGCATTCAAACTTGGTACACTTACTTACTATCATGAGGGGACTAGGCAGGCAAAGTTAGATAACTCTGGCGTGCATTTTGACAGAATTATGTGCCCTTTTTGTACTTAAAAAATTGCAAATTTTGGTTAAGTTTTGCGTTTAGTTCCACTTTTCTCAGTAAGTATCAATGCTATTGCATTCAAACTTGGTACACTTACTTACTATCATGAGGGGACTGGGCAGGCAAAGTTAGATAACTCTGGCATGCATTTTGACAGAATTATGTGCCCTTTTTATACTTAGAAAATTGACAATTTTGGTTAAGTTTTGTGTTTAGGTCCATTTTATTCCTTAAGCATCAAAGCTATTGCTTTCATACTTGCAACACTTACTAACTATCATAAGGGGACTGTGCAGGCAAAGTAATGTAACTCTGACTGGCATTTTGACAGAATTATGTGCCCTTTTTATACTTAGAAAATTGAAAATTTGATTAAGTTTTGTGTTTAGGTCCACTTTATTCCTACAGTATCAAAGCTATTGCTTTCATACTTGCAAGATTTATGAACTATCATAAGGGGACGGTGCAGGCAAAGTTATGTAACTCTGACTGGCATTTGGACGGAATTATGGGCCCTTTATACTTAGAAAATTGAAAATTTGGTTAAGATTTATGTTTTGGTCACTTTACCCCTAAAGTATCATAGATATTGCTTTCATACTTGGAACACTCACAAACTATCATAAGGGTACAGTAAAAGGACAAGTTGCATAACTCTGGTTGTCATTGTTACGGAATTATGGCCCTTTTTTGACTTAGTAACTTTTAATATATGGTTAAATTTTGTGTTTCGATCCACTCGAAGTATCAAGGCTATTGCTTTCAAACTTCAAATACTTACATGCTATCATGAGGTTACTGTACCTGGCAACTTGAATTTTACTTTGACCTTTGAATGACCTTGACTCTCAAGGTCAAATTATTAAATTTTGCTAAAATTGCCATAACTTCTTTATTTATGATTAGATTTGATTGATACTTTGATGAAACTACTCTTACCTGACATACCACAATAGACTTCACCCAAACCATCCCCCGTGCCCTCCCCCCCCCTCCCCCCCTCCCCCCCCCCCCCCTAATTTTTTTTTTTTTTTTTTTTTTTTATAAGATCATCTCACAAATGACCACCACACCCTCACACTATACCCCCACCCCACCCCCCCACCCCCCCCCCCAAATTTTTTTTTGATTTTTTTTTTTTTTTTTTTTTTTTTTTTAAGATCATCTCACAAATTATCACCACACCCTCACACTATACCCCCCCCCCCCCCGATTTTTTTTTTTTTTTTTTTTTTTTTCGCTTTTTTGGAAGATAATGTAATAAATGTCCACAACCCCACACTATACACCCCTCTTCACTCCACTCCTCCCTCCTTTGTGATTGAAAATGAGAGTCCCTTCACCTTTAAAAAGAAAATAGATGAGCGGTCTGCACCCGCAAGGCGGTGCTCTTGTTTAACATATTGTTATGACGCTAGTAAGAAAAGTTTGAATATTGGACAAATTTGATTTGAAATTTTATAAGGCCAACACGCTTGTGAACACTCTGTTTTCACTCTAAATTTTTTTTTTTACAAATATCAAAATATTTTGTTTTGCGTTTAAGCAAATCAAGATAAAAAACTTTGTACGGTGATCATCAAAGTGTTTTCCAAATACTAAACATTTATTTATAAATGTCGAGAGCGCATTGACCTCTCTATTATCTTCAATTAATTGTATATAAAGTGGATCACTATATATAACTTTTTGGCAAATAACGTGTTATGTTTTTTTTCAGGAAAAGATTGCGTCCCGTTTGATGCATTTTGGAATTGTACCTCTGCTAGCATATTACGATGACCACATGAATAAGTAAATTTCTTTTTTTAGAGAACAGTTATTAATGTAACTTATATGTTTTCCTCATGTACTTTTATAAATAAACATTTCTAGATTGTTAATGTATGACATAGAGGACACTTTTTTCGTTTAATCATTAATTGATAAAGTTCTGTCAGAATCTGGCCAATATCAAGGCCAAGCTCGACTCTGGGTCACATGCATACAAAAACTATATGACTTGGTCAATCTTAGAAACACCTTGTTACCACTATTGGGTGCACATGTATGACTCATCTTAATGACATTGGTAAGAATGTTTAGTTAGACAATATCTAGGCCACGATCAACTCTAGGTCATGTACCTCTAAAAACCGCTCACCAGTTGCAATTTATGAAAAACATTGTTACCTTTCTAGAGGCGACATTTATGACTCAATCTCAATGAAACTTGGTTTGAATATTTATTTTGACCAAGTTCAAATGTGATCATGAGCGTTCAAAAACTAGGACCTCCATTCAAATGTAATGTTTTTACCACTATAGAGTCCTTATTAATGACTTAATCTCGATATGTCCAATCTTTCTAACGTATGTCCAAAAACGAGGGCACCAAAACAACTCTGGTCTATGTAAGACAAAAAACTTAATTCCATTCTAGGCTAAGTTCGAATCTGGGCTAAATACGTCTTAACACATTATTAAGGCAATGTTTGAATTCGGGTCAAGTTAGGTCAAAAGCTAGAGCAGGTGAACAAGTCTTCAGCGCTAGATCTCCGGAAACTTAGGTTAGCGCTTGTGGGTCATCCCAGCTCTTATGTTACTTATTTCATTTAATTGTAAGTGTTACGTATTTTATGTTTTTTTTGTAGGAAGTACTATTTTGTATCACCATATTTCGAAAATGGCGACTTGTTTTATGCCATAAAAGATGACAATGAAAGATTATTAGAAAAGAGTGATATAAAAATGAATTGGGAAAAAAGATTGAAAATCATGTACCAGATCGCTTGCGCAGTTGACTATATGCACTCGGGTAATAAATTCAGGTAAGTGTTATATTTTGTATCTTGCAGCAAAAAGCGTATGTATAATTTTTCTCAAAAGTTTTGTATTATATTATTCACAGTAAACTGTGATACGTATCAACGTGTTATGCCGAGTACACTCAGTAAGCGTTTCTTAGAATAGCTGAAAATAATTGCAAAATGCGTTTGCAAACGCTCGTCCGAGTATTGCCTTGTAATCGTAAATGTAATATATGACGAAACCCCGAAATATATGTCATGTTTGGACATGTGTGGCTATTTGCCTAAAATCAAGGACCATTTAGAGATGATTTGAATGATCTGCTGATGGTACTGAAATTATTCGTTGTTAATATTTGAATGATGTATTTCAACATTGATTTTAATACGTTCAAGGAAGACAACAATAATGAGCCGAGTGTTTGGCCTTATTATGTTGTATAATTTTAACGATTGCCATAATGATTTTTTTACTAGAGGTGCAATATTACACATGGACATTAAATCCAACAACATTGTTCTGGATGCCAAGTTCAATGCGAGGTTGATAGACTTTGGACTGGCGAGAGAGTTGAAAGATGGGAATGAGAACTTAAAGACCGTCACTCCTGTAGGGACTCCTGGATACTATCCATTTTCTCAACACAATCTTCTCACGAAGCAGCACGATTATCACGCCTTCGGAGTTGGTAAATATTATATTGTCAACAAAATATATTGATTGCTTATACATATAATAACTTGTTAACAATACATATAGGTAAATTTGAAGCGTTGTGGGCTTTTGCCAGAATAGATAAGCTATTTATCCATAAGTTTTGATTGCTAAATAGCTATAATTATTTGTGGTACATAATGTTTTATGAAAAAACAAACGCCATTAACAAGTCATTTATGTTTAAACGACATATTTTCCTGAACGACATAATCGTTGATTGCACCTCTGCATTTTTTTCAGATTGTTCTTTAGTCTACTATATGTAGGTTTGCAGAGCTAAAATATATCACAAAAATCCTCTCTGTAACCGGAAGGATCAGTTGTTTACATTTGGTATACATATGTTACTACACTATATGTGTTCAAATCATGTCCATTGCTCAAATCTGCTTTCTCCTGAGGAATAACATGGGTGATAAAACGGTAGCCTTGTTTCATGAAAAAACTTTAAAAATCGTCTCTAAACCACACAGCTCAGGCGTTGACTATTTGGTGTAACATCGTATATGGTTCTTCTCTACGAAGTTTGTTCAAATATTCTATGCAATCACTAGTTGCAAGTTTGTTGTATTTAGCATGAAAGTTTAAACTTATAAAACTTATAAACTTATAAATAAATAAATAAATTATATATATTTGAAATGACAACATCCAGATTCGACCTGTGTGATATAATGTGATTAAAGACAGTTTAATAAACATGCCCACTTTTGAAACCATCACGCATACTTTCCAATTTGAATGATCTTAAGTCATGCCCACGTGGTAGGAACTATTTTTGCATTTTATCCCGTAAAAATAAAAAAACATCGATCTGGTTCAGAGGTTTGATAAATGAGGGACATTATTCTTAGATTAGTTCTTAGGACAAAATTTATCAAATACTATAAATATTTTCACATGCAAAATAGTACATTAAATAATAAGAAAATGTCATTTAAAAAACTGATGTGAATACAAGGTAAAAGTTCAGCAATCGACATCTTAACAGTTTGCTGTAATCAACATACAAATATGCATGTAAAAACGCATAATTGTTAGTCTTACGTTGGAATTCATTGGTTCATGAAAATCAATTGTGATAGTTAAAGATCAATCATTTTTGAGCTTGCAGTTTTGTTGTGTTGGCAATTTAAAAACAAATCTTGTACAGCACAAGTGTGATTACGATGTTGCTCGTGGAAATTAATTTCCAACAAGTTTTCAATATGTCTTTGTCATAGTTTGTGAATATTTTATGTAAAGGATAGATTTCGTCAATGCTTCTCAATGCCATAGTTATGTTTTAAGCTCACCTGAGCTCAACGTGCTACTGGAGAGCTATTGTGATCGCCTCTTTATGGTCATGCGTCGTGTGTAGTCCGTCGTCAGAATTAAGCTTGTTATCATACTACAGGCAACATTATATGTCCAATCTTCATGAAGTCACAGGTTTTTGCCAAATCTTCTCAAAACTTACTCAAAACGGGTATTCTTACGATATCAAAATGAGTTCAAAATAGGTCTGGTCTGAGGCAAAATATGGATACCACAAGATGTATTAGTTAAGCTTGTAAATTGGGGATAAGTTAAACCTTTTTATGTCCCCCACTATAGTAGTGGGGGACATATTGTTTTTGCCCTGTCTGTCTGTTGGTCTGTTGGTCCATTGGTCTGTCTGTCTGTTTGCGCCAACTTTAACATTTTGCAATAATTTTTGCTACATTGAAGATAGCAACTTCATATTTGGCATGCATGTGTATCTCATGAAGCTGCACATTTTGAGTGGTGAAAGGTCAAGGTCATCCTTCAAGGTCAGAGGTCAAATATATGTGGCCAAAATCGCTCATTTTATGAATACTTTTGCAATATTGAAGATAGCAACTTCATATTTGGCATGCATATGTATCTCATGAAGCTACACATTTTGAGTGGTGAAAGGTCAAGGTCAGAGGTCAAATATATGTGGCCAAAATCGCTTATTTTATGAATACTTTTGCAATATTAAAGATAGCAACTTGATATTTGGCATGCATGTGCATCTCATGGAGCTCCACATTTTGAGTGGTGAAAGGTCAAGGTCATCCTTCAAGGTCAGAGGTCAAATATATGTGGCCGAAATCGCTTATTTTATGTATACTTTTGCAATATTGAAGATAGCAACTTGATATTTAGCATGCATGTGTATCTCATGGAGCTGCACATTTTGAGTGGTGAAAGGTCAAGGTCAAGGTCATCCTTCACAAGGTCAAGGTCATCCTACAAGGTCAAACGTCATATAGGGGGACATTGTGTTTCACAAACACATCTTGTTTCACAGGTTGAATTTTCTTCTTCTGAAGTTAATTACAATAATCACAGAAATTATATGATAGAGTGATGTGAAAAATATTTGTGTGATGATGATGATGATGATTATGATCATGATGATCATGATGATGACCATGATTACATGTATTATTATTGGAATTTAATAATTTTTCACAATATGTTTTTCAAAGGGGTAAAGTGCATCCATAATTTAATGGAATATTTGTGTGATGATGATGATAATGATGATGATCATGATCATGATGATCATTATTATTATTCGAATTTGAGAATTTTTAACAATATGATTTTCAAAGGGGTAAAGTGCATCCATAATCAAATGGAAAACACACCACATGTCATGTTTCAATTTAATTTATATGTACCGGTTTATTATACTATCTATATGATATTCTATTGATTGTGAAAGTTTATTGATCTTTTCTGTAAATATTATTTTCAGTTCTACTCGAATTGATTACCGGTGTAGATCCTTCACAGGAACACGAAAACGAATGCTGGTTACCGTTAAGAAAATGGGACAAAGAGCTTGTTTTGGAAAAAAAGCTGGTTGAGTATTTGCATTTTTAGCTCATTGGAGTACGAAGTGTTAAAAGTGAGCTGAAGTGGTCAGTCACTGTCCAGCATCTGTGGTTGTTTCTCCAAATTTTCTTTTGTTGCAATTTGTGAGGCCATTTTTTACCTATTTTGATGAATCTGGATCAGAAAGTTAAAATTGACTATATTTCGGTCAAGTTCGAATGTTGATTAAGTGGAGTAAAATCTAGGTCATCGTTAAAAACCTTTCATAATTACTGAACCACTTGATTTCAGGTTAGTGCTTTAAGCTATAATGACCGCATTGTTGTTATCATTTTGCCGCCATAAAAATGTACTTATGTTTTATACTTGAACTGGTTAGCTTAATATATTCTGCGCCTTGACATGTGGTCCTGGCATTAACGCAGATACAAAGACCATATAAGTCCATTTACAAATAGGATATATTCTTCACATGGACTCTTAAGTTTAATTATGACCCGTATAATATAAACAAATGGCCACATAGTTAGACTGCTCTCTGCCTCCAATAGATAAAATCGGATCATTATTAGATGTGGTGATTATGCTTGGGACATTATATCACAACCTCGTTCGATGACCAGCCATATCGATTGAAGCACTTCTGAAGTATGGCTCTTGAATTGTAAAAAATGGACAAATACATGTAATACATTGCATGCATTCATACCCAAATACTTTAAATAATATCATTATGAAACTTTTTGACAATATATGCAGGCAAAACAATATAACAAATTTCTTTACCAACCTAAAGCACTTCTGACATATGGCCATGGAATAAAAAAAGGTAAAATTAACCATGTCCGCCCTTTTACTCAAACATTTGTATTTTAATCAGCATTTAACTTTGTCAATTTTGCTTAGCTTAAAATCTCGGCAAATAGCAATTAATAGTCTGATTTCCTTAAACACTGCTGAATTATAGCCTTTGAATATTCTCAAATGTGCCAAATTATTGTAGTTTCTGGGAAAAAGTTTAAATCGTAGTATAATAGAACTAAGTAAGATTTGTGAGCATGTAATCTCGACAAAGATCGATCACCACATCGCTTTAAACGCTTGCCGCTAAAAATGTGGCTAATTAGTGTTTTCCGCTCTATTACAAAAAAGGTATACCGGTAATCAATATATGATCAAACTTTGTTTGCAAACACATAAATATTCTCCAGCACCTCTGAACAATGGCCCTCGAATTAACCAAGTTGGCAAATTTAACATTGTTTGCTTGGTTATAGCTTTAATCATATTTTAATCACTTTTATGTTCTGTGCCAAATTTTTTTACAATAGACCATCACGTTCTTCACCACAAATCAACGAACCCATACCTTTAGCCATGCGTATTTTATAAAAAAAAACTACATCGTGTTCCAACATTGTTTTAATGTCAACCATCTGTAATTGTTCGTAGTGGGAAAAATATTGTTAAATGCATTAAAATCCTGTAAACAAGGTAGACTATGCAAAATTTGAAAAAGTTCACTGCCTAAATGGAAACAAACAAACGTTTCAGTATTTTTTTCAGGATTTTAACATTTTGCCTCTGGATTTGTTGTGGGCTCCTTTTGTTAGATGTACCAAATTTTATGATAGTTATTTCAAACTTTGTACACAAAGCATATTTTTTGTTGCATGTATACGTCCTTTGATTTCCGTCAATGTCAAGTCCATTCGGATCTAATAATTACTTTTAATAGTTACATCTTTTGTCCTAAATGGCAATGTAAGTAAGTATTTGCGGTATTTATTGATATAAACAATGTAATTTAATTGTATCGTTTAATACAGTTTCTCTTTTTGTACCCTGCCGAAGGTGAAGGGATAAATTTTACGGGTTGTCCGTCATTTCGTATGTCGCAAACTGTTTAGGACTTTGTCTCAAAATACAGATTTAGACATAAATTTTCATGGATGTAAAGCTATATATGAGGAGAAATACCTTACCAAAGAACCATAACCCTACACTTTGTTCGAGTTACTTCCCTTTGTTGCTTTTCAATGATGTCTGTCTGTCTTAAACTTTTCAGGGTAATATCTCAGAAACTATGAAAAATTTCAACAAACTTCTTAATGGGCTCATAGGTATAAATAAGGACAAGTGCCATGCACCAGAAACATACTCCTGCATTTTCTAAAATAAGAGTTATTGGCCTTTGCTGTGTTAGTATCATGTAACTTTTAAGGGCTATATAACATAATTATGCAATACACGATTTCAACGTGAAACTTTATTGGTGTATAACCATAACTTCACACTTTCTAAAATAAGAGTTATTGCCATTTGTTACAAAATTATGTACATTTATAGGACTCCCATCTCAAATACAATACAAGATTTCAACATGCAACTCCATGGGGGTAAAGATATCAATGAGGAGCATTGCAATGCATAAAACCAACAAAGCTACACTTATTCGGCGGGGGATATAAATACAACAAATTTGCTTGTTCTTGTAGGAAACAGTTTGGAATGTCCATGATGTTTTAGAAAAAGCTGTTGATATAGCGATCGAATGTATTAAGAGCATTGATACCTACAAATCTTCCGGGCTAACATCAACACAAATAGCAGAAAAACTAAAGGTATGATGTGCTGTTTTACTATTTATTGTCTTTTGTTCAATATAGCTCAGCATTGTAATATTTTTATATCACATTTATAATGCATGTCATTCGCTGGTCTTCTAGGGGCTACATTTATTGCATTATCCCTGTTAAACTAGGTCAGAACATTTTAATGCCCCCCTTTGAAGAAGAGGGGGTATATTGTTTTGCACGTCGGCCCGTCCGTCGGTCTGTCAGTATGTCCATCCACCAGATGGTTTCCGGATGATAACTCAAGAACGCTTAGGTCTAGGATCACGAAACTTCATAGGTACATTGATCATGGCTGGCAGATGACCCCTATTGATTTTCAGGTCACTAGGTCAATGGTCAAGGTCACAGTGACTCAAATAGTAAATGGTTTCCGGATGATAACTCAAGAATGCTTACGCTTAGGATCATGAAACTTCATAGGTAAATTGATCATGACTGGCAAATGACCCCTATTGATTTTCAGGTCACTAGGTCAAAGGTCAAGGTCACAGTGACTCGAAACAGTAAAATGGTTTCCGGATGATGACTCAAGAATGCTTACGCCTAGGATCATGAAACTTCATAGGTTCATTGATCATGACTGGCAGATGACCCCTATTGATTTTCAGGTCACTAGGTCAAAGGTCAAGGTCAAAGTGAATGAAAACAGTAAAATGGTTTCAGGATGATTACTCAAGAATGCTTACGCCTAGTATCATGAAACTTCATAGGTCCATTGATAATGACTGGCAGATGACCCCTATTGATTTTCAGGTCACTAGGTCAAAGGTCAAGGTCTCAGTGACTCAAAATTGTAAAATGGTTTCCGGATGATAACTCAAAAATGCGTACACCTAGGATCATGAAACTTCATAGGTATATTGATCATGATTGGCAGATGACCCCTATTGATTTTCAGGTCACTAGGTCAAAGGTCAAGGTCACAGTGACAAAAAACATATTCATACAATGGCTGCCTCTACAACTGACAGCCTATATGGGGGGCATGCATGTTTTACAAACAGCCCTTGTTAGCTCATCTATTTTTTGAAAAACAATTCTGAGCTATTGTCATGAACTGAGCGTCGGCGTCAATTTAAGTATTGTGTTTAGGTTCACTTTTCTCATAAAGTATCAAAGGTATTGCATTCAAACTTGGTACACTTACTAACTATCATGAGGGGACTGGCAGGCAAAGTTAGATAACTCTGGCTGGCATTTTGACAGAATTATGTACTTCCTAACTATCATGAGGGGACTGGCAGGCAAAGTAAGATAACACTGGCTGGCATTTTGACAGAATTATGTGCCCTTTTTATACTTAGAAAATTGAAAATTTGGTTAAGTTTTGTTGTGTTTAGGTATACTTTATTCCTAAAGTATCAAAGCTATTGCTTTCATACTTGCAACACTTACTATCATAAGGGGACTGTGCAGGCAAAGTTATGTAACTCTAACTGGCATTTTGACAGAATTATGGCCTCTTTTATACTTAGAATATTGAAAATTTGGTTAAGTTTTGTGTTTAGGCCACTTTATTCCAAAAGTATCAAAGTTATTGCTTTCATACTTGCAACACTTACTAACTATCATATTCAAAAGTATCAAAGCTATTGCTTTCATACTTGCAACACTTACTAACTATTATAAGGAGACTGTGCAGGCAAAGTTATGTAACTCTGACTGGCATTTTGACAGAATTATGGCCCCTTTTATACTTAGAAAATTGAAAATTTAGTTAAGTTTTGTGTTTAGGTCCACTTTATTCCTAAAGTGTCAAAGCTATTGCATTCACACTTGCAAAACATACTAACTATCATAAGGGGACTGTGCAGGCAAAGTCATGTAACTCTGACTGGCATTTTGACATAATTATGGCCCCTTTTATACTTAGATAATTGAACATTTGGTTAAGTTTTGTGTTTTGATCCATTTTACTCCTAAAGAATCATCACTATTGCTTTCAGACTTGGAAAACTCGCTAAGTATCGTAAGGGGACTGTACAGGGCAAGTTGCATAACTCTGTTTGGCATTTTAACAGAATTATGGCCCTTATTTGTCTTCAAAACTTGAATTTTTAATTAAATTTTGTGTTTAGATCCACTTTTCTTCTAAATTATCAATGCTATTGCTTTCAAACTTCAAATACTTTTTTACTATCATGAGAGAACTGTACTTTGCAAGTTGAATTTGACCTTGGCCTTTGAATGACCTTGACTCTCAAGGTCCAAATAAATTTTGCTTAAATTGCCACAACTTCTTCATTTATGATCAGATTTGATTCATACTTTGACAAAACAACACTTACCTTACATACCACAATGGACTCCACCCAAACCATCCCCCCCCCCCCAATTTTTGTTTTCCTTTTTTCCCTTTTTTTGAAATATAATCTAATAAATGACCAAACCCCACATTATATCCCCCTCTCCACCCCACTCCAACCCCCCACCCAAAAAGATTTTTTTTGAAACATGGTCAAATAAACCCACAAATATTTATTTTTGAAGGACGGTCCAACCATCCCACCCAAGCTATTGCTATCAAACTTGAAATAAAATCTTATTAGTTTTTGTTATGTCTTTACAAATGTTCAATAGATTGTGGAAAATATACCTGCACTCAGAATCGTCTATAAAGTACAACTTCTTTAAAACATAAGCGATCAATATGTTGCAAATATGGTCCTCTTCCACTTAGAATAAGACTATTTCACCTTGACCTTATTGAATATGAACAATTTCCCCATGATGGCTTACGTTATACTGTCAAGCACTCGAATAGCCGAGCGCGCTGTCTTCTGACAGCTCTTGTTTTGTTATCCGCTTATCATGCAACTTACTTATCATAACAAAAATATATAGAAATAGTTAAGTCCAGAAACATTATTGTAGTCTTTGATCTAAGACATATCGCCTATACAATACAAAACATTAAATTAAACATAAAATCATGTGGTCACCGATGTGAAACCTTCAATAAAAAGCATTTTGGGTTCATATCGGTTTAGGGATTCACAACTTTACCAAGCCCAGAATTAATCATATTAAAACATATATAATTCAAAGCATCGTAATTCAAATAAAAAACAATAATAGAGAATAATAATTCGATCTGATTTGTGTTTGAGAATCAATGAAATAATATTATTAAACCAAAATGTACATTTATATTGAAATCAATATTATAAAAAAAGTATCTGCAGCTGAATCACTGTTATGTAACAAGATTTCTGAAATCTGTGTACTCTATTGCAAATTCCGGAGCATCATAAAGCAACTCGGGTGGAAGAAGTAATAAAGGGTTAAAATGTCAGATTACGTAGCTAGAATGTGTATGCAAAATAATAATAGACCATATAATCCATATAATTTTCAGAACTGTTTCTTTGAGTCTCTGATAAGTTCCTTTAGGCCTTTGTTTGGTAGTGTCAAAGACAGGTGAAGCACAATATGCTGAATGTGAGTTATTGTGATCAACCTATGTCCGGCGTCAGTGCCCGTGCGTTGTGCGTGTTAACTTTTATCTCTTTACTTACACTGTATGAAACCTTGTGAGAATATTTATCTGGACGAAATATAGGTGGAGTTGGAATATGGATCACTTTCATACGAAAACGTCACCATGTTAAAAACCAGTTCACAAGTTAAAATCTTAGAAAACCATTGTAAACAAGGTGCCATATTTATGTCTCAATGTTGATGCAACATGGTGAAATGATTATCTTGACATTTTCTAGGCAGAATTCAATTCTGGGTCATGTTCGTTTAAAATTAAGTTACCATTCAAACTTATTTAGACCGTCTTACTAATCTTGTCATAAGCTTGAGTGTAAGATTGACGCAAAAGAAAGTTCAGACAACGTCGGTGAACACATTGTGCTACGTTAAAATTTAAACAATAATTAGTATTATAGAAATATAATTAATTTTATGTAATATTTATTTAAGCATTAACATATCTTTAATGTGTTATTTAAAACGGCATAACATAAAGAAGATAAACGCTCTGAACTGATTGTTCGTTTAGCATTCAGCAAAGTTGGCCCACAAATAGTATTATTATGTACTTTTTATTTTTAGCGCAAGTGCATAAAGAACTCGGCTTTGATATGGGAGGCCATACCGGGGGACAATTGTGAAATCTGTTTGGTTAACAATGCAATGGAAGGTATGTGAAATTAGAGTTATAAATGGAAAATTTAGAAAAGCATAGTTGTTTTTTAAGTGTCTGAATTATACTGGATTTGACTGTATTAATGTATTCCTTCGATTTTTTTAGCTCGTGCGTCGAAAAGCTAGATCTTCACTTCAAATCTTAAAAACATTTTTTACCAATAGTAAAGGCACACGTACTACTCATTTTTGAGGAAAGTTTATCAGCTTATTCATCTTCACAATATTAAGGCCATGTTCGAATCTGTGTTTCATTTGTCCTTAAACTGGGTCACCAGACCTCATCTAAGGAAACCCTTCATTCTTTTCAAGAAGCTACATTAGGACTCAATATTTATAAAACTTGGGCATAATGTTAAGCGTGACAATGTCTACGCCAACTTAAAATCTATGCCGTGTGTGTTAAAACACTAGGTCACTAGGTAAAACCTTGTATCCACACTAGAAGCATTATGTATGAATCAGTCTTGATAAAACTAGGTCATCAATTCAAATTTGAGAAAAAGAAACTATTTGTTTTACTTTAAAAGCCACATTTAGTACCCAAGATTGAGGAACTAGGTTAGAATTGTTACCTTCATACTATCAGTGTCTTGTTTGAATAAAGGTCGAATGGGCTCCAAATTCTTGGTAACCAGGTCAATTCATTAATAATTGATGTGCTTTTACCCCGAGTGATCGCTTTAGGGCCATCATAGCTGGCCCTTTTGTTTTAAATGTCTTGTCAATCTAGATGGAGCAAAATCATCTATGGAAATTTATCTATTAGATTAAGTGAATATGGTTCTTCTCTCATCAGAAGATGTCCTCCATAATATTTCATACACTTGTTTATTGAGTCATGTATCAGGTGTTTTGGAATTTTTGGGCTTTGCTTAAAAAAATACACAAATAGCTTAAATACTATTTGCGTTTTAGTTCTTTACTCATATCATATTTGAAAATTAAGATCTAAGTAAACGTGTATGTTAGTTTGCATTAGATGTTTTTCAGGTGGCCTTCTTTCAAATCATGTGACAATGCTCAAAAACAAAATCGTCTTTGTTTTCAAAATTTTAGTTAAGAAATATTATAGAAGTTTTAACCCTCTTGATTGTTTTATACATTTTTCTCAATCAAATTTGATCAAGTGATTGTGCTCTATTGCCCAAATTTGTAGAAACTCGGGTTAGCGACAAGTTTTTATTATATAGCTGTTTCAAATTATAAAAACATGCATGTTTTATCGATCCCTAAAATACAAGTTGACAGACATAAGTTATGTATTGTGCTATTTGCTATTTTTCCGATTCTAAGTTAATATTTAAGTCATAAGCATTTTAAAGACGGCATAATAGTAAGGTAAGACTTACCAAGCTCAAAGAGATTATTATTCTTATAAATTAATTTGTATAAGTACCTCTGTAGTCGTTTGATTATATAAGGCTTATTAAGCTAAATCCTTTATATTGGAAATGACATTTCATTTTCAGTTGGATTTGGCCCTGATTCAGGATGTAAACCTGAATGTACTAGAAGAATCCGTACGTGTTGTTCATGTATGAGGAACTCGTATATCAATCCAGTCCAGTGTCAATCATGTCGAAGTACAATCGAACCCTACTTCAGTATGTGCTGGTTTTTTAGTGTGCCTCCTGTAGGTGGTATTTTAGTAGTCGCACTGTCCGTCTATTTCGGGAGTTTTTTTCCATAAACTCTTTCAGATATGTACCTGAATACCAAGTTCGAGTTTCGTCCCCGTCCATTGATTTTAGGCAAAGTTACGGACCTTGCAGTTCTGACATGTTTTGCGTGTGTGTTTGTGGGGTAGGATGTACCTACTTGACTTACAGATGAAGTTAAAATTTCT
The DNA here is from genome assembly GCF_020536995.1 of Dreissena polymorpha. Lineage (NCBI taxonomy): Eukaryota > Metazoa > Mollusca > Bivalvia > Myida > Dreissenidae > Dreissena > Dreissena polymorpha. Next base: position 127,111,970 of record NC_068359.1, on the reverse strand, counting down.
TTCCGGTTGACTTTTTACGAAGTTACGAGCCTTGGCATTTAAAAAAAAATATACTTCTCCGAAACGCTGTCAGATACTGACGTTTGTTTTGGTGTCTGAGTCTACCTTCATGCCTTACAGATCAATTTGATTTCTGTTCCGATAAATTGATTTTTGAAGAAGGATTTCTTTCGGAAACTCTTTCAGATACTTACATCATGTTTGGTTTGTGTGTTTGTCTACATGACTTTCAGATCAATGCTGAGTTTTGTTCAAGTCCATTGATATTTGACAAATTATGAGCACTGGAATTGTGCACTAAAATAACGATTTCCCGGACTCTTTTCCTAAACACTTTAAAGTATTGATCTGATTTTGGAAGAATAGACAATATTTGAATTTGCTTCCGTGTTACCGATTTCAACAAAATCACAGAAAGTTTTGGGTTTTCGACTTACCCTGAACTTGGCAAAGTTTTTGTGTAAGTCATGTAAGTAGGCGTACACACCAATAATCAGGTCAATATCTGAAAGCATTGAGAGAAAAAAGGCCATGACAATTAAAATTTTAATTATTTATGCCCATGGCCCATTACTTAGTCAAATATCAGTGGACCGTAACTTTCTTATGATGTTTTCAATTGGGTAATAGTTGATGTTCGGTTTCACAGTGCAGTAGGGAAAATTTTGTATCACAAACACCGCTCTTGTTGACGGGTTTTTTTCTCCATTTTTCCCGAATTTTAAATCTCATTAAACCTTCACTAAATAAAATATTGTCATTACGTTTTAAGTAAATATAGAAAATTAACAGAAAAATCCTTGCCCTTGCATACATACTCAATTTTCCCTTCTCAAAAGATTGTGTTGGTGTAAAATAAAATCTATATTAGCTCACCTGAAAGTGATGTGCTCATGTTATATTATTATCCCCTGCCATAGGTGGAGGGATATTGTTTTGGCGTTGTCAGTCCGTTCGTCCGTCCGTCTTTCTGTCCGTCCAGAGCCATATCTTGGAAGTGCTTTGGCGGATTTCATTGAAATTTGGTATGAGTATATATATTGATAAGAGGATGATGTCCGCCAAATAGCATTGTACACGATCTGTTTATAACGGAGTTATGGCTTTTTGTTTCTTTAAAAAAATGCTATTTAATATAAGATTAGAGCTTTATCTCCATTAACATATGAGCCAGAGCCATGAAACGTGCCATAGTTGTTCTCAATCATCTGGGGGTGCTTCACATTCAACACCTATAATATAGTGGCTTAAGTCAAGGTCACACATTGAGGTCAAAGGTCACAAATTTGATGAACTATTGATTATTTAGTCATTCCTTTACTATGCATCAAAAAATTTTGTAATAACTGTCCACAATTGCTCTCCGTTATCTAGCTGAGTGTCAAATATAAGATCCAAGTTGCTAGGGTCATGGTCAAAGTCACACACAAATGTCAAAATCACACGTTTTAAATATGCCTTATTTGGTAAGGATTCTACCATACTAAAATGGATTCTCAAAATGTCCTGATGTAATTGTTCTCAATTATCAGGCAGTGCAAGACCTATGTGTTTTTTACTATAGTCAAGGTCACACATCAAAGGTCACACATTTGTAGATTTTTTAAATTTAGCCATTATTTTACTATTCATCAGTGGATTCTGTAATAATTCTTTTCCATCTTCTTCCTTGCTGTAAGTCATATGTAAGATTCATGCCTAGGGTTAAGGTCACGGTTCATGTCTAGGGTTAAGGTCAACGTCACACAATATACTTAATGTAAGGTCATACGATTCACATCAATCGTCAAGGTTACACAAATGCTTCATGTAAGGTTGTACTCAATGATTGATAATTAACCTAAAAAACTTATTCATGTTATTTCCACTTATGTCATGGCGGATTTTGTGTTTACTCTGCAACTTTAGTGTATATTAAGATTGAATGTTTTCGTGGAAAAGGCAAGACTTTTTAATTCACATAAATACATATTAAACGCTCTTTTGTCATGATACTATCAATGTTAATTGATTCATGAAAAATATACTATCTGCATTTTATTGTCTGCAAACCCATCACAGGTACAAATGAGTTTAATTGATAAAAGGTTCACAACCCTTCACTTATACCTTTTGTTTTAGTTCAACACCCATCCATAAACAAAATTTATTTGGTAGCAGGGTTTTTTACCTTATATAACTGACGCCAAATATCAGCGTCATCCCCCAGCAATCTAGGCTGTTTTTTTAGCTCACCTGAGCACAACGTGCTCATGGTGAGCTTTTGTGATCGCTTTTTGTCCATCGTGCGACGTGCGTCGTGCATTGTGCGGCGTCAACATTTGCCTTGTTAACTCTCTAGAGGCCACATTTATTGTCCAATCTTCATGAAAATTGGTCAGAAGATTGGTCTCAATGTTATCTTGGATGAGTTAGAAAATGTTAACGATTGCTTCAAAAACATGGCTGTTAAGGGGCGGGGCATTTTTCCTTATATGGCTATATATGGCTATAGTAAAATCTTGTTTACTCTCTAGAGGCCACATTTATTGTCCAATCTTCATGAAACTTGGTCAGAAGATTTATCCCAATAATATCTTGGAAGAGTTCGAAAATGATGCCAGTTGGTTGAAAAACATGGCCGCCAGGGGGCGGGGCATTTTTCCTTATATGGCTTTAGTAAAACCTTGTTAACACTCTAGAGGCCACTTTTATTGTCCAATCTTAATGAAATTTAGTCAGAAGATTGGTTTTAATGATATCTTGGATGAGTTCGAAAATGGTAACGTTGGCTTAAAAAACATGGCTGCCAAGGGGCGGGGCATTTTTCCTTATATGGCTATATATGGCTATAGTAAAATCTTGTTAACTCTCTAGAGGCCACATTTATTGTCCGATCTTCATGAAACTTGGTCAGAAGATTCATCCCAATAATATCTTGGACGAGTTCGAAAATGATGCTGGTTGGTTGAAAAACATGGCCGCCAGGGAGCGGGGCATTTTTTCTTATATGGCTATATTTGGCTTTGGTTAAATCTTGTTAACTCTCTAGAGGCCACATTAATTGTCCGATCTTCATGAAACTTGGTCAGAAGATTCATCCCAATAATATCTTGGACGAGTTCGAAAATGATGCCAGTTGGTTGAAAAACATGGCTGCCAGGGGCGGGGCATTTATCCTAATATGGGTATAGTAAAACCTTGTTAACACTCTAGAGGCCACATTTATTTTCCAATCTTCATGAAATTTGCTCAGAAGATTTGTCTCAATGATATCTTCGATGATTTAAAAAATGGTAACCTTTGCTTGAAAAACATGGCTGCCATGGGGCGGGGCATTTTTCCTAAAATGGCTATATATGGCTATAGTCAAATCTTTTTAACACTCTAGAGGCCACATTTATTGGTCAGAAGATTCATCCCAATAATATCTTGGAAGAGTTCGAAAATGATGCCATTTGCTTGAAAAACATGGCTGCCAGGGGGCAGGGCATTTTTCCTTATTCGGCTATAGTAAAACCTTGTCAACACTCTAGTTTGCTTGATTTTTATGAAACATGGTTAGAAGATTCATCCCAGTAATATCTTGAACGAGTTCGAAAATGATGCTGGTTGGTTGACAAACATGGCCGCCAGGGGCGGGGCATTTTTCCTTATATGGATATCGTAAAATCTTGTTAACATTCTATATGTCACATTTATTTTCCCATCTAAATGAAACTTGCTCAGATGATTTGTCCCAATGATATCTTGGATGAGTTCAAAATGGTAACCTTGGCTTGAAAAACATGGATCAAGGGGCAGGGCGTTTTTCCTTATATGGCTATATATGGCTGTAGTAAAACCTTGTTAACACTCTAGAGGGCACATTTATCGTTTGATGTTAATGAAACTTGGTTACCACATTCATCCCAATGCTATCTTGGATGAGTTCGAAAATGATGGTGGTTGGTTGAAAACATGGCCGCCAGGGGGTGTAGCATTTTTCCTTATATGGCTACAGTAAAACCTTGAAAACACTGTAGAGGCCATATTAACTTTCCGATCTTCATGAAACTTGCTCAGATGATTTGTCCCATTGATATTTTTGATGAGTTTGAAAATGATAACCTTTGCTTGTAAAACATGGCTGCCAAGGAGCGGGGCATTTTTCCTTATATGGCTATATTTATGGCTATACTAAAATCTTGTTAACACTCTTGAGGCCACATTTATTTTCTGTTCTTCATGAAACTTGGTCAGAAGATTTTTCCAAATGAAATCTTGAATGAGTTTAAAAATGGTAACCTTTGCTTGAAAAACATGGGTGCCAAGGGGCGGTGCATTTTCCTTATATGGCTATATTAAAATCTTGTTAACACTCTAGAGGCAACATTTATTGTCCAATCTTCATGAAACTTGGTCAGAAGATTCATCCCAATAATATCTTGGATGAGTTAAAAAATGGTGCCCTTTGGTTGAAGAACATGGCCGCCAGGGGGCGGGGCATTTTTCCTTATATGGCTGTATAAAAATCTTGTTAACACACTAGAGGGCACAACACTCTAGAGGTCACATTTTTAGCTCACCTGAGCACAACGTGCTCATGGTGAGCTTTTGTGATCGCCTTTTGTCCGTCGTCCGTCGTGCTACATGCGACATGCTATGGTTAGAAGATTCATCCCAATAATATCTTGGATGAGTTCGAAAATGATGCCGGTTGGTTGAAAAACATGGCCATGCGTTCATGGATGGCGTATTCTACATAATCCGGTTAATGCCATACTGAGTACGCCTGTTGATCTTTGAAGCCGACACGCGACAGTCAAAGCAACGCACAACGCACAATATGATGCTTGTTGTCATTAAATAATATCGCGAATCTTGTCGTGCGTCACTTTGATTGTCGTGTGTCGAATTCAAAAGGCTACAGGCAAAAATTTCTAATTTCAAGAGACATTAAATCGCACATATGTGTTGGTAAAATTGTCTTATGAAATGTAAATTAACCAGAAACATTGATCTATCAAGAAAATAACAGTCTTTGTTTAGCCCATTTAACTGTTTATGTAAGACTCTTAACATTTTCCCCCATTAAGGAAAAAACGCGCACAATTTTTTCCCCAAAGTGGAAAATCGCGCTTAAAATTTCCCCCACGTAAGGGCCAAAGGCCCCTTCCCCCACAATACCCCCCAAAAAATCAGGGTGGGGGATATCAATTCAATGAATTTGCTTGTTTTTATATATTCTTACATTTTACCTCACCATAGCTGAACGTGATCATAGGGATATTTTGTGATCACAATGTGTCTGCCTTTTCTCCCGTAATTAGATTTAAACATTTGAGGCCATATCGATTGCTTAATCATCAGAAAAATGTGTGGCATTTTTAGCTCACCTGATTGCTCAGGTGAGCTTTTGTGCTCAGGTGAACTTTGTAAAATGGTTGTCTTAATGATATCTTGGTTGAGTTCAAAAGTGGTTCCGATCTGTTGAAAAACATGGCCACTAGTGGGCGGGGCAGGTTTCCTTATTTGGCTATAGTGATACCTTGTAAACACTCTAGAAGTCACAATTTTTGCCCAATCATCATGAAAATTGGTCAAAACATTGGTTCAATTGATGTCTAGGGCAAGTTCGAAAATGGTTGAGATCGGTGAAAAAACATGGCCGCCAGTGGGCGGGGCATTTTTCTCTATATGTATATAGTGGCAGTTTTCCCTATTTGGCTATTGAGAAACCTTGTAAACACTCTAGAAGTCACAATTTATGCCCAATCATTATGAAAGTTGGTCAAAACATTGGTTTTATTGATATCTCGGACGAGTTTGAAAATGGTCGGGATCGGTGAAAAAACATGGCCGCCAGTGGGCGGGGCATTTTTCTCTATATGTATATAGTGAAAACATGTGAACACAGTAGAAGTCACATTTTTGGCCCAATTTTCATGAAATTTGCTCAGAACATTTGGTTCCTTGATACGAGAGTTGAGTTCAAAAATGGTTCCGGTCAGTTGAATATCATGGCTGCTGGGAGAGGGGCAGTTTTCTCATTATGCCCACCCTCCCCTTTCTAAGAAGAGGCGGTATATATTGTTTTGCTCATGTCGGTCCGTCCGTCCACCAGATGGTTTCTGGATGTTAACTCAAGAGCGCTTATGCCAAGGATCATGAAACTTCATAGGTACATTGATCATGACTCGCAGATGACCCCTATTGATTTTCAGGTCACTAGGTCAAAGGTCAAGGTCACCATGACCCAAAATAGTAAAATGGTTTCCGGATGATAACTAAAGAACTCTTATGCCTAGGATCATGAAACTTTATAGATACATTGATCATGACTAGCAGATGACCCCTATTGATTTTCAGGTCACTAGGTCAGAGGTCAAGGTCACAATGACCCAAAGCAGTAAAATGGTTTCTGGATGATAACTCAAGAATGCTTATGCCTAGGATCATGAAACTTCATAGATACATTGATAATGACTCGCAGATAACCCCTATTGATTTTCAGGTCACTAGGTCAAAGGTCAAGGTCATAATGGCCTGAAATAGTACAATGGTTTCCAGATGATAACTCAACAACGCTTAGGCTTAGGATCATGAAACTTCATAGGTACATTGATCATGACTCGCACATGACCCCTATTGATTTTCAGGTCACAATGTCAAAGGTCCAGGTCACGGTGACCCAAAATAGTAAAATGGTTTCCAGATGTTAACTCAAGAACGCTTATGCCTGGGATCATGAATCTTCATAGGTACATTGATCATGACTCGAAGATGACCCCTATTGATTTTCAGGTCACTATGTCAAAGGTCCAGGTCACGGTGACCCGAAATAGTAAAATGGTTTCCAGATGTTAACTCAAGAAAGCTTATGCCTGGGATCATGAAACTTCATTTGTACATTGATCATGACTTGAAGATGACCCCTATTGATTTTCAGGTCACTAGGTCTAAGGTCAAGGTCACGGTGACCTGAAATAGTAAAATGGTTTCTGGATGATAACTCAAGAATGCTTATGCCTAGGATCATGAAACTTCATAGGTACAATGATCATGACTCGCAGATGACCCCTATTGATTTTCAGGTCACTAGGTCAAAGGTCAAGGTCAGGGTGACCTGAAATAGTAAAATGGTTTCTGGATGATAACTCAAGAACGCTTATGCCTAGGTTCATGTAACTTCATAGGTATATTGATCATGACTCGCAGATGAACCCTATTGATTATCAGGTCACTAGGTCAAAGGTCCGGGTCACAGTGCCAAAAAACGTATTCGCACAATGGCTGTCAAGGTCACGGTGACTCAACTTAGAAAAATGGTTTCCGGATGATAACTCAAGAATGCTTACGCCTAGGATCATGAAACTTCATAATTACATTGATCATGACTCGCAGATGAAATAATGATGAAACTTGACCAGGATGTTTGTCTGGACAATATCTAGGTCAAGTTTGACATTAGGTAAAGATTGAATGAACCGACTCCTCTCAGGTGAGCGAACTAGGGCCATCTGGGCCCTCTTGTATAAAATTTATCCTAATGACATCTACGTCAGGTCTGAATCTGTGTCATGTGTGAAAACCCTAAGCCTCTTTTTCGATTTGAAGTAAAACCTTGACAAAGTAGAAGACACTATAATCACAATAAAATTTAGTTAGTTCCGTTTAGTTCAATTTCTGAACATAATTTGCAAATGATTTAGCTCCATTAAAAATATTCCTGTAAAGATGAGAAAGTTTCCGTTTTATAGATTTAGAAAAAGCTTTTAAATACTGCAGGTCAAGTCTCCCATTGTTCTGCATGCATAACGGTTGCTTTTGTTTCGTTAGGAAACTTGTGCACCAAAACGTGTTTTTATTTTTCTAAAGACAATGTCTGTAGTATAACGGGGTGAGAATATCCCCGTGTATGAAATATTGAGCAAGAATGTTCTGGAGCCATTTCACCTGGGAATTTTACGCTACAACAGAAACATGTTCATATATACAGGATAAACATACTTTATTTAATTTTTTATGAAAATTGTATAAATATGTATATATGTTTAGCAAACTTGAAAACACAATCCTAAACAGTATTTTTTCCTCAACCAAATGTCCAATTTAAAATAGTATTACTTAAAGAACCCTTCAGTTGTTGTCCCCATAAACAATAAATTGCTTTAAAAAAATAGATGCATAGAAAATCTAACCGGTATTTATATCATATTGGAAATGTGATGATTTAATTGGCTGGGCTGATTTTGTCCATTTTATGTTATTATATTTTATAATCATTCAACGTTTAAAATAATGCACTTCCTATAATATTTAAACATCTGATGTTGCATTTAATTCTGGGGAGCAACTAAGTGCTGTGCTGATCCTTTTAGAACTTGTTTTTATTTCTAGATTCCAAATGGGGTGCTGTTTTAGTAGCTGGGTATGATGAAAAGAATGGTGAAATTTTTGAAAAAGATATCATCAAATTTCGAGAAGTAATAACATCGAAGTTTCTGCCGGCAATGTGTTTGAAGTAAGTGTTATATATTGAAATAATTTTTACACCCACATAGAAGATTACCATTTTGATAATTCGGTCTGTCGGTAGGTTATATAGCATCCTAGTTACTTCCTCCGAAATCCTCTTTTTAATCCCACCAGTGCCACTTACCATCCCATATTTATATTCATTGGTGTAAGACCTTGGTAAAATATGATAATTAACAAAAATATATCAGTGATTGTTGACATTGGTAGTCTTCAAAATCGTTTGTTAGAATACAAAAACATTTGAATATTTCTTGCTACTTACCCGGTCTGTTTTCAGTTCAGAAAATGTGATAGATATTCTGGGAAAACAAGAGAGTCAATCCTTTGAAGAGCAATTGAATGAATCGTTTGAAAAGCTGCGCCAAAAGGATATTAAGACACTGCTTTTTGTTTATTCGGGACACCACAGCGAAGAGAGAGGTCTTGAGGTTAGAGGAAATGAGTGTTATACAATTGATAAACTTAGCAAGAAATTAGAAATTTGGAAAAAAAACAGCACATCCTTCGAAAAGCTGATAGTTATATTGGACTGTTGTTATGCGAAGAAACTGGATGCTATCAAATCTTTAAAGATGATTCAACTGAATGCAACTGGACAATATGCCGAAGCAGTTGCGAGCCGTGAAGAAGGAAGCAACTTCATACAGTATATTATACAGGTATTCACAGCAAGTGCTAATGGAGGAAAATGCAAGAATAATAAATGCGACTGTATGAGCAACCTCAATGAAGATTTTATTACTCTTGTCGATTTTCTCAGCTGTTTGGAGAAACATGTTAGAAATAAACATTTGAATGAAAAAGATGAATATGAAGAACCACATACAAATATGCAAGATATTGACACGAAGAATACTATATTAGCATATAACTACAACTTTACAGTCGAGATAAAGTTTTCTTTAGAGTGGTCTGGATTACCAAAGACAATATCGATGTTTCCAAAAGACTTGGAAAAATTTGAAGATCTGAAAAAACATTTAGCAGCTGAAGTTATAAGTGAGTTTGACCGCTTTTGTACCGCTTATGATTTAAAGGCGCGTTTTCTGTTTTCACATTAGCCACACACAAACTCACGCGTGCACGCACGCACTCACGCATGCAAACACACACACACACATATATATATAATATATCATATAAAATACAATGATGCTACTGTTTAATGTGTTAAAAGAAGTATAGATGGAAACGAATCCTGTAATCACATTCAAAAATAGTTGTTCTTTATTCAATTGTATTCCACTATTGCAATGATCCAATGACCGAACTTTAGAAGTTCGATAAATAGTTATAATCTTGTCGTCACACAATTCAAAAGACAATGAATTGCTATGCATTTTGAAATGCATTTAGAAGGATAAAACCACCATTATTCCAAAAATAAAATTTTGTTTCCATTAGGATTTTGATAATCATTTTAATTTTCGATAAAATTAGTTTTTAAATACAAAATACAAGCATGTCAGGTTTTTTTTCAGGACAAAACGGGACATTTAAACGTGAAATTTGACATTAAAGTCGGACACTTTGTTATTAAGGCATTTATATACATTTATAAACTAACCAGTCAAGTTTTGATTTAGAATTTACATAAAACTGCAAAAGGACTTCGTTTAAACCGTTTGTTTTGAAAAATAAACACGCAAATTTTATGCAAACACCTGCAGTCATGTCATCGCCGCATAAAGCATTGGCATAGTTATTGCTCAATAAAAGTAAATTACATATCAATGAGGCATTTACTATAGTATAAACGTTTTGCACTGCATATTTAAATATTATGTATCCATTACGCTAATTTTGAATCAATATTACCTATATTGCCGTTATTCCAATATTTGAATGATCCAATAACCGAACTTTACAATATCCGAAAAATAGTAATAATCTTGGTATTCACAAAATTCACAAGCGAGTGGATTTCTGTGCATTTTGTAATTCATTGATGAGTATATGGCAACCATTCTTCCAAATCAATAATTTTGTTTATATTTATGCCCCCCTTCGAAGAAGAGGGGGTATATTATTTTGCACATGTGGGTCCGTCGGTCGGTTGGTCAGTCCGTCCACCAGATGGTTTCTGGATGATAACTCAAGAACGCTTAGGCCTAGGATCATGAAACTTCATAGGTACATTGATAATGACTGGCAGATGACCCCTATTGATTTTCAGGTCAAAGGTCAAGGCCACAGTGACTCGAAATAGTAAAATGGTTTCCAGATGATAACTCAAGAATGCTTACGCCTAGGATCATGAAACTTCATAGGTACATTGATCATGACTGGCAGATGACCCCTATTGATTTTCAGGTCACTAGGTCAAAGGTCAAGGTCACAGTGACTCGAAACAGTAAAATGGTTTCAGGATGATAACTCAAGAACGCTTAGGCCTAGGATCATGAATCTTCATAGATACATTGATCATGACTGGCAGATGACCCCTATTGATTTGCAGGTCACTAGGTCAAAGGTCAAGGTCACAGTGACTCGAAATAGTAAAATGCTTTCCGGATGATAACTCAAGAATGCTTACGCCTAGGATCATGAAACTTCATAGGTACATTGATCATGACTGGCAGATGACCCCTATTGATTTTCTGGTCACTAGGTCGAAGGTCAAGGTCACAGTGACTTGAAACAGTAAAATGGTTTTCGGATGATTACTCAAGAATGCTTATGCAAACTTCATAGGTACATTGATCATGACTGGCAGATGACCCCTATTGATTTTCAGGTCACTAGGTCAAAGGTCAAGGTTACAGGGACTGTTAACAGTTAAATGGGTTCCGGATGATAACTCAAAAATGCTTATGCCTAGGAACATGGAACTTCATAGGAACATTGATCATGACTGGCAGATGACCCCCATAGATTTTCAGGTCACTATGTCAAAGGTCAAGGTCACAGTGACTCGAAACAGTAAAATGGTTTCCGGATGATAACTCAAGAATGCTTAGGCCTAGGATCATGAAACTTCATCGGAACATTGATCATTACTGGCAGATGACCCCTATTGATTTTCAGGTCACTAGGTCAAAGGTCAAGGTCACAGTGACTCGAAACAGTAAAATGGTTTCCAGATGATAACTCAAGAATGCTTATGCCTAGGATCATGAAACTTCATAGGTACATTGATCATGACTGGCTGATGACCCCTATTGATTTTCAGGTCACTAGGTCAAAGGTCAAGGTATAGTGACTCGAAATAGTAAAATGGTTTCCGGATTATAACTCAAGAATGCTTATGCCTAGGATCATGAAACTTCATAGGTACATTGATCATGACTGGCAGATGACCCCTATTAATTTTCAGGTCACTAGGTCAAAGGTCAAGGTCACAGTGACTTAAAACAGTCAAATGGTTTCCTGATGATAACTCAAGAATAATTTGGCCTAAAACCATGAAACTTCATAGGTACATAGATCATGACAGGCAGATAACCCCTATTTATTTTCAGGTAACTAGGTCAAAGGTCAAGGTTACAGTGTCAAAAAATGTATTCACACAATGGCTGCCATCTGACAGCCCATATAGTGGGCATGCATGTTTTACAAACAGCCCTTGTTGTTGGATAAAATCTGTTTCAATAACGCGAATTTTAAAATCGAAATTACCTCCGTACCACAGAAAAATGTTACACATAAAATGATAATGTTATCGTTCAGATCGGTCAGGATTTAAAGGATGACAAACTGCAAAGACCCTGCCAGTCGACAACATGCTTATTTAAGAGACCTATTATAATGAAAAGGTTATAGTGAGTGGGAGCGAGATGTAGTTGATGCCTTGACAAAAATTAGTGACTGCAGATAAGTGTGTTCCATTTACCGATTTGACACTTGGCTTGCGGGTGTTGTCATAACAATCAACCAAGGGATTAAAACGTTTAAGTTAAATGCTGTATCTTTGTAAATGCCATCGATTGTTGTCATTGATAGGGACAATCTGCATCTCGGCGGTACGCAAACTGACACTTGACTCGCCGAAAACACAGATATTTGTTCGTTCATTTTTGACAGTTGTTATCAAATTATTAACTAATACATTATATTCTTCTATACAAAACTTGAATGCGATTTCAAAGTTGTATCAACATCTTTTTTATGCAGAATATAGTTGCTTTTCTACAAATCATTTTGAACATTCGAATCGGAATTTCGGATTCGAATATTTGTTCCCATCCCAAGTTCACTGACTTAACAACCAATAAAGTGAACCAAGAGAAAAACACGATTTAAGCAAGTTAACATTCACTTTAACCATTCCATCATTTTGGAAGTAAAATGAACTATAACAAGTAGAGAAAAACACACCATGTGCACAATTTAATGTATAGCTTAAATGATCATGAAGTGCTCTGGGTTAGCTTATTTGGTCAGTCTTTGCCCGGCGTCGTGTGTCGTCGGATTTGCACGTGGTGTTAACTTTAATAAATCTTTTTTAAGGCATATTTCAAATGATTTTTAGCTCATCTATTTTTTGAAAAAAAATTATGAGCTATTGTCATCACCTTGGCGTCGGCGTCCGATTAAGTTTTGCATTTAGGTCCACTTTTTTCAGGAAGTATCAATGCTATTGCATTCAAACTTGGTACACTTACTAACTATCATGAGGGGACTGGGCAGGCAAAGTTAGATAACTCTGGCGTGCATTTTGACAGAATTATGTGCCCTTTTTATACTTAGAAAATTGAAAAATTTGGTTAAGTTTTGTGTTTAGGTCCATTTTATTCCTTAAGTATCAAAGCTATTGCTTTCATACTTGCAACACTTACTAACTATCATAAGGGGACTGTGCAGGCAAAGTAATGTAACTCTGACTGGCATTTTGACAGAATTATGTGCCCTTTTTATACTTAGAAAATTGAAAATTTGGTTAAGTTTTGTGTTTAGGTCCACTTTATTCCTACAGTATCAAAGCTATTGCTTTCATATTTGCAACACTTATTAACTATCATAAGGGGACTGTGCAGGCAAAGTAATGTAACTCTGACTGGCATTTGGACGGAATTATGGGCCCTTTATACTTAGAAAATTGAAAATTTGGTTAAGTTTTGTGTTTTGGTCCACTTTACCCCTAAATTATCATAGATATTGCTTTCATACTTAGAACACTCGCAAACTATCATAAGGGTACAGTAAAAGGACAAGTTGCATAACTCTGGATGTCATTTTTATGGAATTATGGCCCTTTTTTGACTTAGTAACTTTTAATATATGGTTAAATTTTGTGTTTCGATCCACTTTATTTCTTAAGTATCAAGGCTATTGCTTTCAAACTTCAAATACTTTTATGCTATCATGAGGTTACTGTACCTGGCAAGTTGAATTTTACCTTGACCTTTGAATGACCTTGACTCTCAAGGTCAAATTAATAAATTTTGCTAAAATTGCCATAACTTCTTTATTTATGATTAGATTTGATTGATACTTTGACAAAACTACTCTTACCTGTCATACCACAATTGACTCCACCCAAACCATCCCCCGTGCCCCCACCTCCCCCCCCCCCCCGCCAAAATGCCCCCCCCCCCCTAAGCGGGGCTTATGTCATGGTCCTGTGTCCGTCGTGTGTGCGTGCGTCCGTGTGTGCGTGTGTTAACTTTTTCTTTAAGCATCTTCTTCTCCTAAACTACTGGTCCATTTCTGATGAAATTTCTCAGGAATGTTCATGTGGTGAACCTCTTTCAAATTTGTTCAAATTTTGCCCCTGGGGTCAAATTTGATCCTGCCCCAGGGGGTCAAAAAATTGAAAATTTGCTTATATAAGGCCTATTTTGTGAAAACTTTAAAAATCTTCTTGTCCATAACCATTGGGCCTAGGGCTACCAAATTTAGTATGTAGTGACATCTTATAGTCCTCTAACAAGTTTGTTCAAATTATGCCCCTGGGGTCAAATTTTACACTGCCCCGGGGGGTAAAAAAATTGAAAATTTGCTTATATAAGGCTTATTTTGTGCAAACTTTAAAAATCTTCTTGTCCATAACCATCGTGCCTAGGGCTACCAAATTTGCTATGTAGTGACATCTTATAGTCCTCTACCAAGTTTGTTCAAATTATGCCCCTGGGGTCAAATTCGACCCTGCCCCAGGGGGTCAAAAAATTGAAAATTTGCTTATATAAGGCCTATTTTGTGCAAACTTTAAAAATCTTCTCGTTCATAACCATTGGGCCTAGGGCTACCAAATTTAGTATGTAGTGACATCTTATAGTCCTCAAACAAGTTTGTTCAAATGATGCCCCTGGGGTCAAATTTTACCCTGCCCCGGGGGGTAAAAAAATTGAAAATTTGCTTATATAAGGCTTATTTTGTGCAAACTTTAAAAATCTTCTTGTCCATAACCATCGTGCCTAGGGCTACCAAATTTGCTATGTAGTGACATCTTATAGTCCTCTATCAAGTTTGTTCAAATTGTGCCCCTGGGGTCAAATTTGACCCTGCCCCAGGGGGTCAAAAAATTGAAAATTTGCTTATATAAGGCCTATTTTGTGCAAACTTTAAAAATCTTCTTGTCCATAACCATTGGGCCTAGGGCTACCAAATTTAGTATGTAGTGACATCTTATAGTCCTCTAACAAGTTTGTTCAAATTATGCCCCTGGGGTCAAATTTGACCCTGCCCCGGGGGGTAAAAAAATTGAAAATTTGCTTATATAAGGCTTATTTTGTGCAAACTTTAAAAATCTTCTTGTCCATAACCATTGTGCCTAGGGCTACCAAATTTGCTATGTAGTGACATCTTACAGTCCTCTACCAAGTTTGTTCAAATTATGCCCCTGGGGTCAAATTTGACCCTGCCCCGGGGGGTCAAAAAATTGAAAATTTGCTTATATAAGGCTTATTTTGTGCAAACTTTAAAAATCTTCTTGTCCATAACCATTGGGCGTAGGGCTACCAAATTTAGTAAGTAGTGACATCTTATAGTCCTCTACCAAGTTTGTTCAAATTATGCCCCTGGGGTCAAATTTGACCCTGCCCAGGGGGTTAAAAAATTGAAAATTTGCTTATATAAGGCCTATTTTGTGCAAACTTTAAAAATCTTCTTGTCCATAACCATTGGGCCTAGGGCTACCAAATTTGCTATGTAGTGACTTCTTATAGTCCTCTACAAAGTTTGTTCAAATTATGCCCCTGGGGTCAAATTCGACCCTGCCCCGGGGGGTTAAAAAATTGAAAATTTGCTTATATAAGGCCTATTTTGTGCAAACTTTAAAAATCTTCTTGTCCATAACCATTGGGCCTAGGGCTACCAAATTTGCTATGTAGTGACTTCTGATAGTCCTCTACCAAGTTTGTTCAAATTATGCCCCTGGGGTCAAATTTGACCCTGCCCCGGGGGGGGGGGGTAAAAAAATTGAACATTTGCTTATATAAGGCCTATTTTGTGAAAACTTTAAAAATTAACTGTCCATAACCATCGGGCCAAGGGCTACCAAATTTGGTATGTAGTGACATCTTATAGTCCTCTTCCAAGTTTGTTTCAAATTATGCCCCTGGGGTCAAATTTGACCCTGCCTCGGGGGGTCAAAACATTGAAAATTTGCTTATATAAGGCCTATTTTGTGAAAACTTTAAAAATCTTCTTGTCCATAACCATTGGGCCTAGGGCTACCAAATTTGGTATATAGTGACATCTAATAGTCCTCTACCAAGTTTGTTCAAATTATGCACCTGTGGTCAAATTTGACCCTGCCCTGGGGGGTCAAAAAATCGAAAATTTGCTTGTATAAGGCCTATTTTGTGCAAACTTTAAAAATCTTCTTGTCCATAATCTTATGGCATAGGGCTACCAAATTTGGTATGTAATGACATCTTATAGTCCTCTACCAAGTTTGTTCAAATTAAGCCCCTGGAATCAAATTTGACCGTTCCCCAGGGGTCACAAAATTGAACATATGCTTATATTGGGCCCATTTTGTGCAAACTAAAAAAATTCTCTTGTCCATAACAATTAGGCCTATTTCTACCAAATTCGGTAGGTAGTGACATATAATAGTTCTCTACTTAGTTTGTTCAAATTATGCCCCTGGGAACAAATTTGACCTTGCCCCAGGGGTCACAAAAATGAACATATGCTTAAATAAGGCCTATTGTGTGCAAACTTTAAAAATCTTCTTGTTCTTAATTATAGAGCCTAGGGCTACTAAATTTGGTATGTAGTGATATCTAATAGTCCTCTACTAAATTTGTTCAAATTATTCCCCTGGGCTCAAATTTGACCCGGCCCCGGGGCTCACAAAACTGAACATATGACGTTTACCAGTGGAGATTACTGCGGCCGTTTGGCTGTGACCAACAACAACATCTTGAAAACATGAGATAAAACCCTGTCATTTAGTGCCATTTTAGGTCAGATGGTGACTGCTTACAAAGGCATTGAAGTAAGAACATGTGTTATGAATGTTTTTCTTACAAACTGAAAAAAGTCGGGTTTTATTTTTATATGTCGAAAGTGACCATATATCCGGATAAAAATATTTTGGATGACATGTTAATTTCATGTCTTTTTTGTAGTGTTTAAACCAGTTTAATAATATGTTATTGATTTTAAAAACACAACTTCCATGAACATAATTATTTCAAGAAAAGTCAATATATGATACTGCACGGTAAACTCAAACTTTGTATCCAAGAGGTGTTGAAATTAATGAAGTGCAATGTTCTTAACTATCGTATATGCTGCTTTTTAATCACTAATGATTCATTGTTCCATTTGTGAATCGTGACTCATGAATTGTGGATATGATTGTCAATTGCTCAACAATCCATATATATTTCTGACCATTTTATAATTTTCTTAATATAAGTTATGAATTGATCTTAGAAGTCAAATGTATTACTTAATTAAATACATTTATAAATATAAAGAAATAATCTTTAGATTATCATAATATTCTCAGGCCTGTTGGTCTTAGGGATGTGTGGGTTGATGAGCAATTTCTCCTTTTATCACAATGATTTCTACCCTATCTGATCATTTTCTTCATATTCCATTTTAATTTAATTGACGTCTGCAACCTCTTTCAAATTGGGAAGGTCCAAAATGTGTCGTTTGGTAAAGGGTTAAGGCATTTTGATTTTCATATGGGTCTTGTGAATCTGTTTCAAATCAAATGCGTAGATTTGATCTTCAGCATCTAAAAATATGTGACATAGAAAGAACGACAATATCTTTTGGAGAGATACCTACGTTATAAGCAAAGGACCTGTGCAACAATTCCCGGGCTTTTAAGTCTGTTAGTTAACACGGTAGTAACTTTTTCCATATATAAAATTGCTCACCCTTCCAACTTTAAACCCCCAGTGGGACTAGGGATAGAAAGAGAAAGTCACATACTTGAGTACATTTCAACCCATGCGCATTGCACGTTTTCTTCGCAAAGAAAAAACAGTGGAGCGATACAGGGCCATCATGGCCCTCTTGTTTTAAGATCATCTCACAAATGACCACCACACCCTCACACTATAACCCCCCACCCCCCCTAATTTTTTTTAAACGGTTAAAAAACACAACTATTTATTTTTATTATTTTATGTTTGTAATACCCTCCAACCATCGAAACCAAGAATCCCCCCCCGCCCCCCCCTCCCCCAACCCGAATCCCCCCCCTAATTTTTTTTTTTCTTTTTTTTTTTTTTTAAAGATCATCTCACAAATTACCAACACACCCTCACACTATACCCCCCCCCCACCTCACTCCCCCCCCACATTTTTTTTTTTTTTTTTTTTTTTAAGATCATCTCACAAATTACCACCACACCCTCACACTATTACCCCCCCCCCACCTCACCCCCCCCCCCAAATTTATTTTTTTTGAAACGGTTAAAAAACACAAATATTTATTTTTATTATTTTATGTTTGAAATACCGTCCAACCATCACACCAAAGAATCCCCCCCCCACCCCCCCCCTACCATACCCCCCCCCCCTCCCCGATTTTTTAGCATTTTTTTCGCATTTTTGGAACATAATGTAATAAATGTCCACACCCCCACACTATACACCCCTCTTCACTCCACCCCTCCCTCCTTTGTGATAAAAAATGAGAGTCCCTTCACCTTTAAAAAGAAAATAGATGAGCGGTCTGCACCCGCAAGGCGGTGCTCTTGTTTTAAGACACTTAGTCACACTGTTTACTTTGACAATTTCTCGCCTGAAATTGAGTCGTATCCATCCGAAAGTAGGTCGCCAGTTCAAATCTTTTTGAGGCATTATTTTCATGACTCAATCTTGATTGATCTTGGTGTGAATGTAAATCTTGACAACATCTACGGATGAGTACAAATCTAGATCCCATGCGTCTTTAAACTAGGTCACCATGTCGTATAGTTGAACAAAAATCGCATTAACACTTTAGAGGCCATATGTATATCTTAATCTTGATGAAATTTAGTCAGAATGTTCATAAGGACAAATATCTAAGCCAATTTAGAATCTTGATCATGTGCGTCTAAAAACTTAGTCACTAGGTCTGATTAAACTAACTGTGTTACCACTCTAAGGCAACATTTATGGCTGATGCTTCATAAAACCTGGTCAGAATGTTAATTCTAACAATATCTAGGTCGAGTTTGAATTTGTGTCACATCCATCGTAAAACTAGGTAACCAGGTAAAAAATTAGAAAAACCTTGCAACCACTTTAGGAGCCCACTTGAGAACTCAATCTAAATGCAACTTTGTCAGAATTGAGATGATCAGTGCCATGTTTAAATCTAGGTTAAGCTGGTTAAAACCTTTATCACTACGTTAATTGTGTCAATACTTAGAGTTCCGTAAACTTAGCTGAGTGCATAAGGGCCATCATAACCTGTTTTGTGTACCTAGTTTTGTTACGGTCTGCGTGCATCATGATATATAAGTTAATGTTTACGGGTTTATGCAACATAATATTTATCTTAATAGTCAGTACATTTCAATCGCGTTTATCAGGTCATGTTACATTCAAATACATGCGATATTGTATGTTGTCCTATTTTACAGAGCATGCTTTGAATATCAAAGCACAAGATGAACACCGAGATGAAATCCTAGATAGGATTGTCAAATTAATGGTACTTGAAATTGACACCGGACCAAAGGCCAAACATAGAGAAGAGATGAGCTTGAAGGAACAGATATTATCAGCATGGATTTCAAAGCGCCTTTTACGATGTACGGCCCGTCGTCTCACCAACATTGGACAAGGCAAACCTGCTGGCGAATTTTTTCAAGATGCTGGGTATCTTTTGTCTGCAGATCAAAAATGCAATCCAAAGGTTGGCTTTTCTTTATGACAGTGCATTAAACATAAATCAGTACTTATAAAATAAGTGCAACGTTTTATCATAATAAAATTGTCGTTTGATATTGTTTATCATATGTTGCAGAAACCGATGAGTAAACAAGAACTTAAAGATTACACAAAATTGCTACAATCGGAACGACACAAAAGAAACGAGTTGTGCACACAGTTTGTCAAAAATTTGGACAATTGGATAATATTCCAAACACATCAGGTAAATCTTTGTTGTCCTTTACATCTAGTTAGAAAATGTATCGAAGTTCAATAACTGCAAGTTACTGATTGCTTAAGCACCATCCAAGCACAATAGACACACAATCGGGCCAAGTGTTGTCAGGGTCATTTTAAATCACTAAAAGTTGATCGAGTGAATGACCCCAAACATTACACTTGATAAAGGTATTTACTTTTTATACATATAAACATTCATCACCGACCAGCCAAAAGTGGCCACATTATATAGGCTTCAAAAGCAAAATAACTTTAATCTCTCTAAAAAGAAACATGCCCGAGGGGATAACATCTAGTTATTCTTAATTAACATAATTATTATATTATATATATAATAAAAAATAATTAAATAAAAATTAACACCGTTATAATGCGTTTCACAATAAACCATCATGTGCATATAATCATAGTATGAACATACTTTTTAATGAGATATTTCATGGTCAGGTGGTATATTTATTACCTTAGTATCTCAAATGGCCTAAATTTAGTTCATTTAGGGAAACTATAAGTGACATATGACATATTTGCCTTCTAGATAATAATGCATGGTGAAATTTGAATGTTTAAAGAGACATACAACTTGGAAAAAAATTCATTTTGTTCTGGGTGTATTTTTAGCTCACCTGATTGCGGTGAGCTTTTGTGATCGGTCTATGTTCGTTGTCTGTCCGTCCGTCCACATTTGTTCGTAAACACTCTAGAAGCCACACTTTTGGTCCGATCTTCATGAAACTTGGTCAGAAGATTTGTCCCATTGAAACATCGATCGAGTTCCAAACTTGGTCATGCTGGGTTAAAAACTAGGTCACTAGGTCAAAAAAAGAAAAACCGTGTAAACAATAGAAGTCACGTTTAATGCCCAATTTTCATGTAGCTTTGTCAAAATGTTTGTCTTATTGATATGTTGGTTGAGTTCAAAAGTGGTTCCAGTCCGTTGAAAAACATGACCGCCAATGGGCAGGGCAGTTTTCCTTATTTGGCTATAGAGAAACAATGTAAACACTCTAGAGGCAACATTTCTTGTCCGATCTTTATGAAACTTGGTCAGAAGATTTGTCCCAATGATACCTTGATCGAGTTTGAAACTGGGTCATGCTGGGTCAAAAACTAGGTCACTAGGTCAAAAAAAGAAAAATCTTTTTAACACTGTAGAAGTAACATTTCATGCCCAATCTATAGGTAACTTTGTCAAAATGTTTGTCTTAATGATATGTTGGTTAAGTTAAAAAGTGATTCCAGTCCGTTGAAAAACATTGCCGCCAGTGGGCTGTTAAGATTTCCTTATTTGGCTATAGCGAAACCTTGTAAACACTCAAGATGTTACATTTCTTGTCCGATCTTCATGAAACTTGATCAGAAGATTTGTCCCAATGATACCTTGATCAAGTCCGAAACTGGGTTATGCTGGGTCAAAAACTAGGTCACTAGGTCAATAAAAGAAGAACCTTGTAAACACTGTAGAAGTCACATTTCATGCACAATCTTCATGTAACTTTGTTAAAATGTTTGTCTTAATGATATGTTGGTTGAGTTCAAAAGTGGTTCCGGTCCGTTGAAAAACATGGCCGCCAGTGGGTGGGGCAGTTTTCCTTATTTGGCTATAGAGAAAACTTGTTAACACTTTAGAAGTCACAATTTTTGCCCAATCGTCATGAAACTTGGTAAAAACATTGCTTTTATTGATGTCTCGGACGTGTTCGAAAATGGTCCAGATCGATGAAAAAACATGGCCGCCAGTGGACGGGGCAGTTTTCTCTATATGTATATCGTGAAAACATGTGAACACTCTAAAAGTCACATGTTTGGCCCAATTTTCATGAAATTTCACGGGTGTACTTTGTCCAGGGTTTTCCATGGAAATCCATGGAAAATATGAGGCTGGAGTATTCGGACTAAGTTTCCAGCCTTTTCCAGCGTCAATATTTAAAAAAAAAGGGTGGAAAATTGTCCATGGTATGTGGAAATAGCCTGGAATAGTTTCCATGGTTTTCCAGGCTCCCTGGAATAATTACCATGGAACAATTTCCAGGGTTTCCAGCCAGCATGGAATAAATACCGTCCGAATACTCCATGTATTCTGGAAAACCATGGATTTATTTCCAGGGTTTTCCAGATTACATGGAGTATTCGGACGGTATTTTTTCCATGCTGGCTGGAAAACCCTGGAAAATGTTCCAGGGTTTTTCTATGTTTAATATTCTATGGATGCCTGGTATAACATGGAAAATTGTCCAGCGTTTACCATGGTCACTAAATAGAAAAAGAAATTTCTGGTCTAAAAACAATATTCATGTATTAAATGAATACAATACTCACAGCTTAAGTCAATCATAATTTAAGGTTAGATTAAAACAAAACAAAAAATCAACATAATGCCTTAGTTTCTTCGATGTATTATTTTGTTCACAATTCATCAAAATATAAGATCAGATTACAAATTGTGTTACATTTATTTAACAAATTATTCAGATCAAACAAGTGTTGTTTAATACATGCTTACAAAGCCTCTAGGTCCATTATCATAAATCAGGCCCTTACATAACAGAACAGGCGCTACTTTAAAAGTTAAAAAGTATAAAGCAACCTTCACAACATGTATTCAAAGTAACAAAATACAAGCAAGTCAGGTAATATACAGTAACAATTCACGAACCCTGTACAAACGATATACAAGAAACAAAATGAAAAATTTAAGTTATTTTAGCTGCTTCATGTATGTCACAATATATGTAGCTGCCCATGAGCACAAGGATACTATTTTTATGTCCCCCACTATAGTAGTGGGGGACATATTGTTTTTGCCCTGTCTGTTGGCTGGTCTGTTGGTTGGTTGGTTGGTTTGCGCCAACTTTAATATTTTGCAATAACTTTTGCTATATTGAATATAGCAACTTGATATATGGCATGCATGTGTATCTCATGGAGCTGCACATTTTGAGTGGTGAAAGAACAAGGTCAAGGTCATCCTTCAAGTTCAGAGGTCAAATATATGTGGCCCAAATCGCTTATTTTATGAATTCTTTTGCAATATTGAAGATAGCAACTTGATATTTGGCATGCATGTGTAACTTATGGAGCTGCACATTTTGAGTGGTGAAAGGTCAAGGTCATCCTTCAAGGTCAGAGGTCAAATATATGTGGCCCAAATCGCTTATTTTATAGGTGAAAGGTCAAGGTCAAGGTCATCCTAGGTCAAATATATGGGTCAAAATTGCTCATGTAATGTAACTTCTGCAATATTGAAGCTAGCAATTTTATATTTGACATGCATGTGTATCTCATGGAGCTGCACATTTTGAGTGGTGAAGGGTCAAGGTTATCCTTCAAGGTCAAACGTCATATAGGGGTACATTGTGTTTCACAAACACATCTTGTTCTCAGCTACTTTCACTTTAATGCAATTTAGGTGCTTAATTTCATTAAAATACTTTTATATAATTTTATTGTTCAAAGAAATTCAGAACATAATGCATGTACATGTATTACTTTCCAAGTGACAATTTAAAATATAATTGCAAGTCTAAAACTTGTGTAGGCAGCTTAGTAAATTATAAGTACCCAGGTGGGATAAAATTACAGTTTTTAAAAACTTTTTTGTTAATTAGCTGGGCTTCAGTAGGTCGTGGATCTTTTATAGAACTTGTACTGATGTTAAACTGTACGGCTCCTGCATGATCTCTGAAAGAAAAACAAAGCAAACAATATTACAAGAAAGTCATAAGTTTTTTACATTCATCTGTAAAAGTAAATGTGCAGCAATCATATGATTGAATATCTATACTTCAATGCTCATTCATATTTTAATCTATTTTACATATTTCATATCACTGCTCAATTCGGTACATCTGGCTTTTTTGTATTTGAGCGAACATTTACGATCCTAAGTAGTTAGCAATTATTTCTTTTCCATTTACTGAAATTTATTCTCTTAAAGTTTGCAAGCGGGCTTTAATCTACTTGCAAACAGGCAACCACACAGGAAAACTGAGACTTTCAAGTGAATAAATTGTTGATTTAACTTATATTTTTATATGACTCTCTTTTATTTTGAAATTTATATTGTTGTTTTCTTAAATGCCCCAAAACGGGGTACACTAGCATGTATCTGGAAACTCAAACATATATAGGAATTTTATATTCAGATATTGCTATATGAAAGTTATGCTAATTTGCTAGTTCATATAAAAATAACCTGTAATTGAAACTAGACCAAAATATTGGATACCAAAAAGACAAAATACTTTCAGGTGGTTAACACTAAATTACTTATATGAGCCCGGGGCATAACAATATTTACCATGAATTTGTGGCCATGTTAGTCCTCTTGGTAAATGCGCCAAAAGAGCCGCTTTGCTGTCTTGGGTTATTTCCCTGCCAAACTCTGCAGTATCTTCCATCAACTGGTCAGCTACAGTTAAAGCACATATTGAAAATGTATATAGAAAATAATTCAAGTATTGTTTTAAATATTTAGTAAAATGGTCTTTAAATAATAACTTACAATGAAGTTAATACATCACAAAGCATAGCATAACACAATTTGTTGGTATGATTAGTACAAATTTATTATTGCTATAATTAGAATGATGTGTAATTCTATTGGTATGAAAATGCACAGTGAAACCTAAAAAACAATGCTATTGGTTTAATTAATTTATTTATAAACATTAACAGCATTAATGAGCATTGAGTTCTCATCATTCACAGCACATAACTCCCTTAGCCTCAGTTCCCTAGCCATGCATTATAAACTTTCGATACTACATTCAAGCTTATTAATATCTCCACATAGGACTTCCTTTATCAAGCTGCAAACTGCACTTAGTGAAAATGTGTGTGACAGCTGCTTTTAAACTTCTATATTTGCCATACTTTTACCTAAAATGTCACATAAAAAAGGTCGACAATGATGACATAAGAAGAATAAATTTAAAGGAATATTAAGAAATAATGAAAAGCACAAACCTTCAGTTGTTGTTCTATTCCTAGACAGACTTCTGAAACACTTGTATGCATCACTTTTTAACAACATTTCATGTCACTTTCCAAATGATATCCATACATTATTATTTTAAGAAATTCTTGTTAATGGAAAAACTCATTAACTCTACTGTTTGTGAAATTACATTAACTTCATTTTAACAACAAGTTTAACCTGCATATTTTCTACAATACGGCTTCTCCAGAATTTCAATCTAACAGGTAAACTTTCTGTATTTGAACTCAGCCAATCAGAAAAGGCTGTGATATTTTATAACCAATAGATTAGCCGCAGACATATCTGACTCACACACAGATAGTTTGTTAATTGCAAACCTGGACTGTAGTTAAATATTGAGTGTGTATACACCTTGAACAGGGTTAAGGAATTTAAACTTGTAGACATTGCTTTGAAAGTTACTACTATTACTTCTACTACTAGTACTACTACTACTACTTCTGCAAAACTACTACTACTATTACAACAGCCACAACAACAACAACAACTACTACTACTACTACTACTACTACTACTGCTACTACTACTACTACTACTGCTACTTCTACTACTACTACTACTTCTACTACTACTACTACTACTACTACTACTTCTACTACTACTACTACTACTACTACTACTGCTACTACTGCTACTACTACTACTACTGCTTCAACTACTACTACTGCTTCAACTACTACTATTACTACTGCTACTGCTGCTGCTACTGTTGCTGCTGCTACTACTCCTGCTGCTGCTGCTGCTGCTACTACTACTACTGCTGCTGCTACTACTACAACTCCTGCTGCAGCGACTACTACCACTACTGCTGCTGCTGCTACTGTTACTACTACTACTACTACTACCACTACTACTACTACTACTACTACTACTACTACTACTACTACTACTACTACTACTACTACTACTACTAGTACTTCAACTACTACTGCTACTACTACTGCTACTGATGCTGCTGATGCTGCTACTGCTACAACTGCTGCTGCTGCTACTTCTACTACTACTACTTCTACTACTACTACTTCTACTACTATAACTGCTGCTGCTGCTAATGCTACTTCCTTAATTACTACTACTACTGCTGCTACTAGTATTGTTATTATTATTTATACTACTATTGCTACCATTACTGCTACTATTCCTGTAAATGCTAAAACAACAACACAATAATAACTGCTACTACTGCTACTGTCACTTAAATTTGCACCAATAGTATAATTATCAGTAGTTTAACTGCTTGTACAACTTATACAACAACCACTTTTACTTCTACTCCTACAACATATTCTACTGCCAGCACCAGCATTACTACTTCTACTACTACTACTACTACTACTACTATTTCTGCCCAAACTATGCACATTGTTTTATGTTTTATTCATATGTTGTGTAAATTGTTGAACTCTGATTTACTTTGAAAAAATGTGTTGCATTTTTATAAGTTATTTTCTCCTCTTATAAAGTCTAAGTTTTTTCCAGGGTCAGCTAAAAATGTTAAGAGTCTTTTCCATGCTTAAACAATTCTATGTTCCACTTTCCATGCTATCTGGAAATATTTTCCATGGTTATCCAGCCTAAATCCAGCGTTTTCCATTCCTTTTCCATGCTTTTCCATCCAAGGCTGGAAAATGCTTGGAAAAAAAGTCCACGTTTCATGGACATTTCTAGAACAAAACCCTGGAAAACCCTGGAAACTGTTTCAAATTCCAGGGATTTCCATGGAATTCCATGTTATACCATGGATTTCCAGCCTAAGTTCCATGATTACCCTGGACAATGTACACCCGGGTTGGTCGTCGTTAAAAAACATAGTTGCCAGGGGTTGACGCCTTTTCCTTATATTTATCAAGTAAAAAAAGCTTGTGAACATTCTAGAAATCACAGGTTTTGCCCAATCATCATGAAACTTTGTGAAAACATTTGTTTTATTTATATCTTATATGAGTTCGAAAATGGTCTGGATCGGTTTAAAAACATGGCCGCCAGGGGTGGGGTGGGGCAGTTTTCCTTAGATGACTATAGAGAAACCTTGTGAACACTCTAGAAGTTACCTTTTGTGCCTAATGATCGTGAAAAGTAGTCAAGATATTGGTTTTATTGATATATCGGACAAGTTGGAAAATGGCTCAGACCAGTGAAAAATAACGCACTGTTTAGCTCACCTAATTGCTCAGGTGAGGTTTTAGGATCGGTCATCGTCCGTCCGTCCACATTTGGTTTGTAAACACTCTAGCATTCACATTTCTCAAGCATTTTATATCAAAGTTGCTTAGAAGCTAGATATATGATCACATGATCTCAGTCAAGTTTGATAATGAGCTTAATCGCATAATAAATGCCAGAATTATTGACACTAGAGGCCATAGTTTTGGTCCAATAATGATACTTGACCAGGATGTTTTTCTTGATGATATCTAGGCAAAGTTTGACATCGGGTCATGTGGAGTCAAAATCTTGGTCATGAGGTCCAAATCTTAGAAAAAACTTGTAAACACATGTATAGTTAGCATTACTTGCAAATGTTTGCATTGCAAAATACCTATGCAAATGGACAGTACTCAATCAGAATTAATGATATGCTCACACTGCAAAAGTAAACAGACGAGAACCAATGCTTTAGAGTACTGAATTTTCAACTAAGCAATGAACAAGGCCTTTTACAAAAAGGTGAGCGAACTATGTCCAACTTGGCCCTCTTGTTAAAATACTCTGCCTATTTTTTAGCATAATAATCACTTGCCATTACCTTTTCATTACTTGTGAAGGTATTGTTATCATGTTGACCTCTTTAACTATGTTCATGCATTACTTGAAAAAGTTTTATTTTTGACGATTGTTTAAATATCTAACGAAGTAAAAGTAAAATCCATGTCTATTATGCAAATATATTTTAGAAAAAATCAGTATAACTGCATATCGTGCATTCTCAGAAAACACACAGCTGATTGTCATTCTGCATGGAAGATTGTTATCTATATGACTAGAGCATATAGTTGTGTTCAATTTCTTGGTATCGACTCTTTATTATTCAAGGAAGACACAATTGAAGGATTTGTTGCCACTTGATTAATAATAATTTTGATGTGATACATCAACAACACCCGTTGATCAATACAAATTCAAGAGCAATATTAGCTGGTTAAACATTACCTTTTTTATTATGCCCCCCTTTGATTAAGAGGGGGTATATTGTTTTGCATATGTCGGTGTGTCCGTCGGTCCGTCCACCAGATGGTTTCCGGACGATAACTCAAGAACGCTTACGTCTAGGATCATGAAACTTCATAGGTACATTGATTATGACTGGCAGATGACCCCTATTGGTTTTCAGGTCACTAGGTAACAGTGACAGGTCAAGGTCACAGTGACTCGAAAGAGTAAAATGATTTCCGGATGATAACTCAAGAACGCTTACACCTGAGATCATGAAACTTAATAGGTACATTGAACATGACTTGCAGATGACCCCTATTGATTTTCAGGTCACTAGGCCAAAGGTCAAGGTCACAGTGAGTAGAAACAGTAAAATGGTTTCCGGATGATAACTCAAGAATGCTTACAAATAGGATCATGAAACTTCATAGGTACATTGATCATGACTGGCAGATGACCCTTATAATAATTGATTTTCAGGTCACTAGGTCAAAGGTCAAGGTCACAGTGACTCGAAACAGTAAAATGGTTTCCGGTTGATAACTTAAGAATGCTTACGCCTAGGATCATGAAACTTCTTAGGAACATTGATCATGACTGTCAGATGACCCCTATCGATTTTCAGGTCACTTGGTCAAAGGTCAAGGTCACAGTGACTCGCATAGTAAAATGGTTTCTGGATGATAACTCAAGAATGCTTAGGCCTAGGATCATGAAACTTCATAGGTACATTGATCATGAATGGCAGATGACCCCTATTGATTTTCAGGTCACTAGGTCAAAGGTCAAGGTCACAGTGACTCGAACATTAAAATGGTTTCCTGATGATAACTCAAGAATGCTTATGCCTAGGATCATGAAACTTCATAGGTACATTGATCATGACTGGCAGATGACCCATATTGATTTTCAGGTCACTAGGTCAAAGGTCAAGGTCAAAGTGACTCAAAATAGTAAAATGGTTTCCGGATGATAACTCAAGAATGCTTAGGCCTAGGATCATGAAACTTCATAGGTACATTGATCATGACTCGCAGATGACCCCTATTGATTTTCAGGTTACTGGTTCAAAGGTCAAGGTCACAGTGACTCAAAACAGTAAAATGGTTTCCTGATGATAACTCAAGAATGCTTAAGCCTAGAATCATTAAACTTCATACGTACATTTATCATGACTGGCAAATGACCCCTATTGATTTTCAGGTCACTAGGTCAAAGGTCAAGGTCAGTGACAAAAACCTTATTTACACAATGGCTGCCACTACAACTGACAGCCCATATGGGGGCATGCATGTTTTACAAACAGCCCTTGTTCGCCCTTTGTTGGCGGGCTATGTTTTGGTGTTTTTTCTGCAAGCTAGCATTTCAGAAAAGGTACAGTCGTGTTGATTTAAAAGAAAATAATATATTCATTTTCGTAATATTTGTGTGAAGCTCGAAAAAGTGAGTTTTTTTTTAGCTAGACTATTATATATGAAATATATATATAGTAGAGGTATCCTACTCACCCCGGCGTTAGCGTTCCAGTGAGCGTTAGATTGTTAAAGTTTACGTACCACCTCAAATATTTTCTATGTCCATTGACATATTGCTTTTATATTGTGCATACTTCTTTACCAACATAACCTTAACCTATAAACAAGAGCAGACAACTGTATCAAGCATTTTGGAAGAATTATGGCCCTTTTTCACTTAGAATATGCATATTATTTATAAATTTATGTTAAAGTTTGCATACCACCTCAAATATTTCCTATGTTCCTTGACATATTGCTGTCATATTTTGCATACTTGTTTACCAACATGACCCCAATCTATTAACAGGAGCAGTCAACATTAACTAGCATTTTGTAAGAATTATGGCCCTTTTTCCACTTAGAATATGCATACTATTGATAGATCTATGTTTAAGTTTGCTTACCACCTCAAATATTTTCTATGTACCTTGTCATATTGCTTTTATATTTTGCATACTTTTTTACCAACATGACCCCAATCTATAAACATGGGGAGACAACTGTATCAAGCATTTTGTAAGAATTATGTTGCCTTTTTATACTTAGAAATTTGAAAATTTGGTTAAGTTTTGTGTTTAGGTTTACTTTATTCCTAAAGTATCAAAGCTTTGATACTTGCAATACTTACTAACTATCATAAGGGGACTGTGCAGGCAAAGTTATGTAACTCTGACTGTCAATTTTGACAGAATTATGGCCCCTTTCATACTTAGATTATTTAACATTTGGTTAAGTTTTGTGTTTTGGTTCATTTTACTCCTAAAGTATCATAGCTATTGCTTTCAGACTTGGAAAACTCGCTAGCTATTGTAAGGGGACTGTACAGGGCAAATTGCATAATTCTGGTTGGCATTTTAATGGAATGATGGTCCTTTTTTGTCTTAGTAACTTTGAATATTTTGTTAAATTTTGTGTTTAGATTTACTTCTGAAGTAATAAGGCTATTGCTTTCAAACTTCAAATACTTTCTTACTATCATGAGGGTACTGTACCTGGCAAGTTGAATTTGACCTTGACCTTTGAATGACATTGACTCTCTATGTCAAATTAATATATTTTGTTTAAATTGCCATAACTTCTTTATTTATGATCAGATTTGATTCACACTTTGACAAAACAACACTTACCTAACATACCACAATGGACTCCACCCAGATCCACCCCCTCCCAATTTTTTTTTTTTTTTCCTTTTTTTATTTTTGAAAGATCATCTAATAAATGACCACACCCCCACATAATACCCCCATCTCCACCCCCAACCCACCCTCCCCACCCAAAAAGATTTTTTTGAAACATGGTTAAAAAAACACAAATATTTATTTATTTTATTTTTGAAGGATCGTCCAACCATCCCACCCAAGCTATTGCTATCAAACTTGAAATTAAATCTTATTAGTTTGTTTTATGTCTTTACAAATGTTCAATAGATTGTGGAAAACATACCTGAACTCAGAATCATCTATAAAGTACAACTTATTTAAAACATAAGCGATCAATATGATTCAATTATGGTCCTCTTCAACTTACAATATGACTATATTACCTTTACCTTATTGAATATGACCAATTTCCCCATGATGGCTTACGTTAAACTGTCAAGCACTCGAATAGTCAAGCGCGCTGTCTTCTGACATCTCTTGTTACACTAACTATTGACATATATAAATAGACAGGTTACAATAATAGTAAAGCGAATTTCTCGGGAATTATTATTAAGATGTCCCATTCAAACTTTATACATGTTTTAACCATATTGAAATGTGTTAGTCTCTTGGTCAAGCTGTTTGTTCTTGTCGGAAAATTTAGGTATGTATTTACATTTTGAACTGGTCAATTTTGCAGAGAAGCTAGAGATAAATGTCGAATATTTTTCAAAAATGGAATTCTACGTTATTTATCGATAACGAATCGATGTTCTTTGGATGACACTTAATTGGTAGTATTTTCAAAACCGTACTTGAACTTGTGTATGGGATGGCATAGTTCAAGGTAACTTTAACTAAAATAGCTTAATGTTTTCTGTTTAATAGTTCTAGAATTGAGTTTTATCACACATCATATAACAGTACCTGATATCCAAACCTTGATTGGGATTGTATAATCGGACCTCCAGATAGGAGCGATATTAGGGTTGAACTGCAATGCAACAAATATATAATATTTTTTTAATTAAAACATAATTCCAGCACACAACTGGATTTCACACGGGATCGATGAACTCAAAATCAAGTTCAACAATTCGAGGGTCAATTACTTGAGTTATTGTCATTAAACGCTAACATTAACACCTGTTTTCAAGGAATTGTTTTTGTTTGCTCATGAATCATCTGAATATAAGGTCACCATAATTAATATATGGATATAGAAAAATGCTGTCCTCCGCCTAAACGAATCCAATGGTGTTATTGCAATGAAACTTAACTACACAGACATTCTTATATGAAACCATATCTTGAAATTACATATGGAGTGGGTAAGTTTAGTGACCGATACTAAATAAATGGTACCGTTAATTTAACAATGATAATGACACAACCGACATCGAAACCTTACATCAAATCCTTGCTAGGGAATGCGTATTGAGTGATTGAGGTAAATGTGATTGATATTGTATATATACAACTGTTCTTCTTCATATTTAAATACATGAAATAACTTTTGTAACAAAATGTTGTACATTATACGTTATATCAAGATGAGGTGAAGATTAATGTATGCTTAATGTCAAGTTGATTGTAGAGCGTCCTTTTTGAAAATTGAGAAAATATTCAATACATTGAAGCCAACATTAACTTAAGTTGATAATCTACAAAATTGGTTAAATTATAAATAAAAAAATACGAGCGCACTGTCGTCCTAATGGATCTCCCTTTATGTTGTGTATAGCAGCGTTTTTATGATATCTGGTTTTTATGTAAGTCGTCTTCATATTTATGATTGACATAGTAAAATAAAAAAATAAATTAAAAAATGTTTCAAAAATGATGAATTATTACTTAATTTTAAGTAACTTACTTGACATGTGATATTAGTTTCAAAACCAATCTATCAAAGTGTTTTTATGTATAATATAATTTATTGTAACTTATATGGTATCAATATGTATGTTTCAGTTGAAAGACAATTGTTTGGACATTAAGATCTTCGACATGCAGAATGGTCTCACACTTGTCTACATGGAACTTGTTCAGATGACCGGTGTACAGGAAACTACGTCAAATGGATAACACTGACGTTAGTATTTGCCCCTACTGCTGCTTGTGCAGGCAAGGGCTTCATGAATGAAATACTTGTTCATATAATTTATCAATGATAAACCGAAATTTAGCTGACCTGAGCTCGTAGTGAACCATTATATGGACATCATCCGAAATCGTGCGGTGTGGTGTGTGACGTTTAGCTCATTATCAGTTGATAGGCCACATCCAATCTTGATGGACCATGCTCATAACGATCTTTCT
The DNA here is from genome assembly GCF_020536995.1 of Dreissena polymorpha. Lineage (NCBI taxonomy): Eukaryota > Metazoa > Mollusca > Bivalvia > Myida > Dreissenidae > Dreissena > Dreissena polymorpha. The sequence continues at coordinate 127,078,815 of NC_068359.1, read as the reverse complement.
AGGCAATATATATAGTTATTCAAATTTTATTCACATGCGCCCAAAATACGGTCATTAGGTAAAATCTTAGAATAAACGTGTTACCACTATAGAAACTACAATTAGTACTCAATCTTGATGAAGCTAATTTGAATGAAAAATAAAGTATTTACGCAGTTACATCCCTCTCTTTGTATACAATATTATTCATGCTAGTTTTCATTGTGTGGGTCGTTTGTGTGTTATTGGTGATTGCTGTTTGATTGTTTTGATGCCCCTTTCGAAGAAGGCAGCATATTGCAGACTATCCTTCTGTACGTCTTTACGTCTGTCTATCTGTATGTAATTTAGAATTTTTCATATATTGGTGGATTTTGCAATATCTTTGCACAAATGTCCACCATTAAAAGATGACGTGTTGCGTGTAGTACCCATCTCCTTAGCATTTGTTTGGGTCATAAAGTCAGTGACTAAGTTCCAACATTAACCTGCAATTTAGGAGCATTATTTCGCTTTTTTTATGTACATAATCAGTTAATGAACGTGCAACATCTCTATATAACAGTTTTTATGCCCCCTTCGAAGAAGAGGGGGTATATTGTTTTGCTCATGTGGGTCCGTCGGTCCGTTCACCAGATGGTTTTCGGATAATAACTCAAGAATGCTTAGTCCTAGGATCATGAAACTTCATAGGTACATTGATCGTGACTGGCACATGACCCCTATTGCTTTTCAGGTCACTAGGTCAAAGGTCAAGGTCACAGTGACTCGAAATAGTAAAATGGTTTCCGGATGATAACTCAATAATGCTTAGACCTAGGATCATGAAACTTCATAGGAACATTGATCCTGACTGGCAGATGACCCCTATTGATTTTCAGGTCACTAGGTCAAAGGTCAATTTTCTGGATGATAAATCAAGAATGCTTACGCCTAGGATCATGAAACTTCATAGGTACATTGATCGTGACTGGCAGATGACCCCTATTGATTTTCAGGTCACTAGGTTATGGGTCAAGGTCACAGTGACAAAAACGTATTCACAAAATGGCTGCCACTACAACTGACAGCCCATATGGGGGGCATGCATGTTTTACAAACAGCCATTGTTATTACTAGTATTGCAAATAGACCAATTCCCATCACTCTGACATAAAATAAAGAATAATTATCCCCCGCCATTGGCGGAGGGATATTGTTTTGGCGTTGTCCGTCCGTCCGTCTTCCCGTCCGTCCAGAGCCATATCTTGGAAGTGCTTTGGCGGATTTCATTGAAACTTGGTATAAGTATATATATGGATAACAGGTTGGTGCACGCCAAATGGCATCGTACACCATCTGTTAATAACGGTGTTATGGCCCTTTGTATCTTGAAAAATGCAGTTTTGAGTGTCAAATATAACACTTATATACATATAACAAGTTTGTGTCCAGAAGCATATTGGCGGGGATATCAATTCAACGAATTTGCTTGTTATTCTCATTTTTGCACAGGAAATCTAGGTAAACTTTCGTAATATCACTCCTATTCCTAGCTGGCAGACCTAGCATGTGATTGCCTCTGGGGCATTGTGGTTAAGGTCAAGGCGACTGTTGCTAAAAATATTAAACTATTGCATTCAGTGACTTAAGTTAGGGTGGCGATAGGTCACTGTTACCAATGTAATGTCATTTTATTTGTATGAAGCTTACATTCAGAGCTAGGGTGGGCTTGCAATTGGAGCAAGTAGGATCAACTGACAGTAACTACTTTAACTGGGTATAGAACAATGGTTCCTGTTGATGACTCCAGTTGTAAGTGAAGTGTTGTGCTGTAATTTTCTCAGCAGGAAGCTTAAATGCAGATCTTGTTTGCAAAAATTATTAAATTCACCTAAATTATAAGTGAAAATAAAAATGTTATTTCTGTGCATTGTCACGTTTCGAACAAGTCTTAGTGGTCATTACAATAGGTAAATGACAGAATACGTACATGCAAAGCGGGAGAATAGTCAAGCGCGCT